>NC_069382.1:84836285-85013785 GCF_027475565.1 Acinonyx jubatus | reverse complement strand
TCACTGGTCTGTCTCCAGTGGGCTAGTGTCCAGTATGTGTGTGTTTGAGAGAGTGAAGCAGGACTTTATGGTGGCTACCTGTGATGGGCCAAGTGTTTTAGTCAGCAATTAGAGCTCCATAATTTAAGTCTTTTTCTGGTTATTGTTATCCATTCTGATTATTTTAACCCTTATTAAACCCTAGCCCATTCCGCATAGTAAGTACTCAGTTTTTCTCTCATTAGTTCATGTGTATTAATCTTTCCCCAAACACTTGTTAATTTCTTGAGAGAAAAGGTCAACACACATCTTCATGGTATGAGTGCCCATCCCCAAACTCAGGGAATAGGGAAATAAGAATGTAAAATTAATGTACTATCAACAGATTATCCCTGAGGACTGAGAGATTAGATTAAGAAGATTAGAGTTTTGGGGTGCCTGGGTGACTCACTTGGTTGAGTGCCCGCCTTTGGCTCAGGTTGTTATCTTGCAGTTTGTGAGTTTGAGCCCCGCGTGGGGCTCGATGCTGTCTGTCCCCCCCTTTCTCTCTCCCTCCCCCTCTCTCCCTCCCCCACTCATGCTCTCTCCCTCTAAAATGAACATTAAAAAAAAAAAGTTTTCTCCAAGACCACACCCAAGAGACTAAAAGATTAAATTGTGTAGTGTACAGTGAAGCCATAGACTGACGCCCTCCTCCAGGAGTGGGTAGACCTCAGAGACATCTTTCAGCATCATCTGTTCTCTCTTCTAGTTCAGGCTCCCTGTGCAACATGTTGGTTGATTGATTAGTCAGCTTCCCAGGTACTTTACCATTAGAAGGCATGTGCTGGGTCACTGTTACTATAGAACTTGGTATTCACGTTTGCATCAGTCCATCTTAGGGACCATCGTTCAGTTTCCTTTAAGATCCAAGGAGCAGAGACAACACTATAATAATACTCCCTAACAATTTCCCTCTACCTAGAATCTTCACAGTTTAGCCTAATGACATCTTTTGCAGCTAAATGAATCCACAGTGAAAGAAGAGCAAGAGGTCTACGCTAGTAAAACTTCTTTAAAGGCTTATTTTCAGTGCATTCCATACCCAGGTACAGTTGACTCTTGAACAACACAGGGGGTTTAAGAGTACCGACCCCCTGCACAGTTAAAAATGTGCATGTAAAAAAAATTTGCATGTGACTTTTGACTCCCCAAAACTTTACTAATAGCCTACTGTTGACAGGAAGCCTTCCTGCTAATGTAAACAGCCGATTAGCACATATTTTGTCTGTTAAATGTATTATATGCTGTATTCATACAGGAAAGCAAGCTAGAGAAAAGAACATGTTAAGAAAATCATAAGAAAGAGAAAATACATTTAGAGTGCTGTACTGTGAAAAATCCACACATAATTGAATCACATGTTCCACCTGTGTTGTTCAGGGTCAGCTGTTCTGTTAATATGTGAAATCGTCCATTCTGGGCCTCAAATATGAGAGGAATAAAAGTCATTCTGAATGGTACATGCAAGTTTTCTCAAGAGAAATATGTGTGTCTCTGGTACAAGTAATAGAAATGTTATTTTGAGGTTGCCACCAGTTCTAACCTTGATTCATTTTCCAAAAAAAATCTCGAGAAAATGAGGATCCTTTGACAGGCCCTCATTTGAAAGCTGGGTAAGCAGGTATAGAGAGCTGGGCACAGTTAAACAGTGACGGAACCAGGAGCGGAACTGGTGTGTTGAAATCTGTCCCGTTCAGGCCTTAGTACTTGGCTGTGCCACAAGGCGTCCTTCATTGTGTTTGCTGTAAAGCTTTGTCTTTCGAGGGCAGATTTAATTTTTGAAAACCACTGAAAGACTTTGAGAGGCTGAGTCAACAGATAGGTGATCAGATTTAATAATTGCAATTAGTCCAAAATGGGTTGGCTTTAACGAGAGTGTTTTCCTTGAGTGTTGTGGCTAAAAGTCTATAAATGTATTTTCAAAACTAAACCAAAAAAAGGACAACAGAGAATGATGGAATTAGAATATCCATTTGCTTTGTTTCACACCTACACAACAGTCCCACAATAATAACAATACAAACACTACCACTACTAATTATGATCTCTGAAAACAATTTACAGGTTTTTAAATTTTATCGTATTTTGATTTTAGTAATCTGTGCACCCAGTATGGGGCTCATACCCATGACCTCGAGATCAATTGCGTGCTCTTCCTACCGAGCCAGCCAGGCACCCCAGTTTAAAATTTTTAAATTGAATATATATTTTTAAATATTTATTCTTGAGAGAGAGAGAGAGAGAGGAAGACAGAAAGAATCCCAAGCAAGCTCCACACTGTCAGTGTAGAGCCCGACGCGGGACTTGAACTCATGAACCACAAGATCATGACCTAAGCCGAAATTGAGTCAGACGCTTGACCCACTGAGCCACCCAGATGCCCCTAGAATATATTTAAAAAGAAAAAAAAAAAAAAATTAAATAAATATATTTTCGTCATTGTGGTCCCTACTCCCTGCCCCCTTTCTCAGCTGTATTAAATCTTTGTAAGTTCATTGTGGGATCACATAGCCGTTATATATTGTACTCTCTCAACCTTATTTAGACTTGATTTTCTAAGTAGCAGTATATTTAATGCTTACCACCCATCTTATATCAAAGTCCTACCATTTTGGTCTGAAGTCAGTGCTCTAGTTCCAGAGGTGGCAAAATTTTTCTGAAGAGGGCTGGGTAGTAAACATCTAGGCTTTGAGAGCCAAAAGTGATCCTAGTCCATATTGTGTGTGTGTCTGTGTATGTTTTTAACAACCTTTAAAACCATTCTTAGCTGGAGGACTGTGCAAAAGTACCTCTGGCTGGTTTGTCAGCCCCGCTCATTTGCTCAGGAAGGGCTGATGGAGTCCGTCAATATTCCCATGTTGCTAGATATAAATTCCTTGCACACATGTAGATGAGCCATATATATAAAGTTTGAGTTATATATTTCAAATATGCAACTTCATTTTCTTCTGGCATAAAACTTTGCAATTGAAGTCTGATGATACTCTTAATTTACTTTCCTTACAAGTTAACTCGATGTTTTTGCCTAGATGCCCAAGGGATTTTCTTTTTCTTTACAGTCCAGTTGGTGTTGCTCATTCTGGGTTGATATTCTCAGGTATGTGATGTGTTTTTCAATACGTAGTTTCAAATATTGTTTTTTTAAGGTTTTTTTTTCTTTTTTTTTAGAATAACAAAGAGAAGGTAGACCTTTATGCATGTAATGTTTAAATATATCCATGATACGTCTTTTTTAAGCTCATACAGTTTTTTCTTTTAAACCATTTTATTTATTTCCAGCTTAATTGAGGTATAATTAACAAATAAAGTAGTATATATTTAAGGTATATACCACATGATGTTTTGGTATACGAATACACTGTGAAATAGTTACCTCAACCAAGCTAATTAACACATCTGTCACCTCACAGTTACCTTGTGTGTGTGTGTTGAGATCACTGAAGGTCTGTCTACTTACTCTCTTAGAAGATTGCAAGTATACAGTACAGTAGTATTAACTATAGTTACCATCCTGAAATTACCTCTCCAGAACTTAATTCAACCCTCCATGATTTATACTCTCAAAAGTTTTCTTGATTTATAGTTTTCAGTATTTGTTTCATTTCCTTGCATTGGTTTCCCTGCTACAAGAATTCCTTTTACCCATATGTTGGATCGTCTTTGCTTAAGACTAAGCACAAAACTGTGTCTTTGCTTAAAATAAGCACATAATATTTGCCACTATCTCTCAAGTGATCTTTTTTTTTTTTTTTAAATTACTGATTCTTGCCTCATTTCTGAGTTTCTTAATTCTGATTTAGGCTGTACTATCATTTTCTTAATGACGTTTAGCTCATTTGCATTTGTAGTGAGATACAGTTTTGATTTGCTTTCTGGGCATGTTTTTCTGGTTTGCATTCATTGTCTGAAAATGGATGTTACTCTCTTTATGTGAAGGTGTTTCTAACTTTTTAAAAAGAAATGTGGTTCAAGATGGTTTTTCTGGCTTCACGTAACTCCTCCGACCCTAGACTCCTGTTGGACACTATTACTCTCTTTTTCATGTTCATTTTTGCACACTTGTTTTTTTTATCACAGTAACCACCCCAAAACTCAGCCTGACAAATGAAACTAAGCTACATCAGGCTAGTAGTTTGCTTAGAGCCTGACACATGTCAAATATTGCTGTACATTTCAAATTTAAAATACCCCGTGGTAACCTGGAAGTTTGTTGTGGTGCTCTGTGACATTGCGGTCTACAGTTCGGGTGGTGCTACTCTTCTGGAGACTACACTTGAAAAACCAGTAAGACCTTTCACTTCTTTTTTCTTAAAAACTAGAAGTACAGAAGAAAGATTTTCAAAGTTGTACTACCAGCCCAGAAGAAAATCTCTTCCTTTGGACCCATGCATTCAGATAGGCAAGCAAATTGACAAAAATATTTTAATATATTCAAATCAAGCACTTTGGAGACAGGTGTGTGCATGTGTTTGCGCATGTATGTGTGAGAGAGAACAGGCTTGCTTAAATGTAATGATGTGTTTGTTTCTTTGCCTTTATTTAGTTTTCTTGCTGGGGGAAAAAAAAAACTACGTTGAGTTGATGAAAAGGAACAATAGAGAGCATGCTTGCATGCTTATTGACCTTGATGTTTAAGGACATTTGGTGGTAAATATTTGAATTTGCCTTTGTGTCCTGTGACAGTGAATATGATTGCTGGTTTCAGGTGCAGTCAGTCAGCCTGCCAGATAATGTATTTTATAAGAAAACTGTGTCTTTTTTTTTTTTTTTTTAAGTTTATTTATTTTTGAGAGAGAGAGAGACAGAGCACAAGCAGGGGAGGTGCAGAGAGGGAGACACAGAATCTGCAGCAGGTCCAGGCTCCGAGCTGTCAGCACAGAGCCCGAGGCGGGGCTCGAATTCAGGAACTGTGAGAGCATGACCTGAGCTGAAGTCTGACACTCAACCTACTGAGCCACCCATGCACCCTAGAAAACTGTGTCTTTGAAGAGAAGGCAAGGATAATGGATGTGGTAGGGAAATCCAGATTCATCCATACCAACATTCATCATACACACAATCTTGAAGGTTGTTCCAAGTAAAATTGACCCTAATTTATGCTTAACTGAACAGAATAAAAGAGCCATCACCTGCTTACAAGTACGGTTTCCCTCATGCTAATTAGTGGGAGATTGTGCTCTCCTCTCCTTGGTGAATTATAATCTATCAGGATAAAAAGTGGAGCACTAGAAAATGTTTTCTGCTCCTCTCCACCCCATTTCTCCTCACAGGATCCCAGGAGATGTGGGCAACCTTCTCTTACCCCTTCTACCTACAACCCCTTTTCTAGATTCTTAAAAAATCTGGCAATTGATATTATAGACTAATATTGCTCAGCGACATCCAGAGCCTACAGAAAGCCAGAGCCCTGATGTATAGTAGACACCTAAGAGAAACGGGTATGGATTTAACCCAACTGTTACGTTCCGTAACGGAGGGATCTATATAGATGAGGTGTCCACAGCAACAGCTTGCTATAACCTAATCTCTTCCAGATTAACATGGGCTTTCTAACATCTGGCTTTTTCCAAACTGGCCTCCAAATTTTTAGTAAAATATTTAGAAAAAGGAATGTGAATTTTGTTGAGCCATGCTTTCATTAAGACCGGGTTTATAAATTATAAAGACAAATCCTAAATTAGAAGAGGCCATAAAGATGAAGATATTTCTCCCTTAAAAGAATTATCTTAGTTAATCAGAAACCGACTTTAACATTTGTATTTAAGTTACCTGTCCTAGTAGAAAGCTAGAACCTGGCAACTCCTTTAATCCACCTCTGTGGCAATGGCTTTCTGCATGAACATGGCAGCATTGCCCTCTGTCAGGTTCTTGGCTTCTAGGGACGGTGAATGTTTTATCTTCTGGTTGAGCGGGGTGTGTGACTGTGCTCTCCTTCCCTGTAGTGTGCTCCATGGGACACGGCACGAGCAGGCTCTATAGTGCTCTCGCCAAGACACTGAACAGCAGCACTGCCTCCCAGCACCCGGAGTATTTGGTGTCACCTGATCCAGAACATCTGGAGCCCATTGATCCTAAAGAACTCCTGGAGGAATGCAGGGCTGTCCTGCACACTCGACCCCCCCGATTCCAGAGGGATTTTGTGGACCTGAGGACGGATCACCCCAGCAGCCACCCACCTATTAGGGTCATGCAGTGGAACATCCTTGCCCAAGGTATGCCTGATGCTTTTGTGCCTGAGCAGTTAAGTTTGCTGTGACTACCTTTCTGTTTCTGTGCGTACCTAAAGCACTGATGTGTTACGTGGAGGGAAGAGGCGTGGGCAGATAGAGGTGTAGGAGGACGGGGTGACCAGGGCAGTATGAGGAGCTCCCAGACGGGGAGGGTAAGAAAGGGAGCCATCTGATTTTCACTAACAAATCCAGCAACTCAAGATTTATACCTTACCTTCCATGTTTGTAGGCTATCCAAATACAATGTCTGCTTCCTAGCACATCCATATTTAAAGGACCCTGTCTTTTATCATTCTCACACTTTCCGTTGCCTCCAACTTTCAGTCCACAGCACTAGGATAGCATTGGCAAGGCAGAAACTAAGTCTGCTGGATGGGTAACATATAGGACTTTTCTGCAGGGAATGGGGCCTCTGTGGGTGGTGGTGAATCCGGATATTCTTTTTTTGTTTGTTTGTTTTTAATGTTTATTTTGGAGAGAGAGCACGCGCAAGCAGGAGAAGGGCAGAGAGGGGGACAGAAGATCCAGAGTGGGTTTGGCACTGTCAGGGCTCAAACCCACGAACCGCGAGATCATGACCTGAGCCGAAGTCAGATGCTTAACCAACTGAGCCACCCAGGCTCCCCGAGTCTGGGTGTTCTTGAAGCTAGATTCCTACCCATATGCATCTGTAACCTGAGGCTAAGGAGATAATGCTTTAGTTCATTAAGAAATTACTTTGTTATGGCAGAAAGTCTGTCTTTGGTAGGTCTGTGAATTTAAAAAAATGTGTCGGTCGGCTCTGTAGAATTGCCTTTCATGTTGCAGTTGAAATTTTAAGAAAAAGAAACAAAGGCAGCTTTTTTAAGAAGGGTGTATACCCTGACTTCCCAGTATTTGATTGGAAAAGCTGCCTATTTCAAATAGGTTCCATTCATTCCAAGTAGTGTCTGTATCAGTCCTTATGGTTCATTATAGTTAGTGTTAACGTATAGATGGGGTGCCTGGCTGGCTCAGCCAGTAGAGCATGTGACTCCTGATCTTGGAGTTGTGAGTTTTAAGCCCATGTTGGGTATAAAGATTACTTAAAAATAAAATCTTCCTTAAAAAATTAGTGTACAGAGTTAAATATTTACTTCCTCTGACATAGGTTAGATCCCAGGGATTGTAAAGAACACTGTTTCAAGCTAAAACTTAAGATCTTATATCCTAGAATATAGTTACATGAAACAGTTTTTTTGTTTTGTTTTTACTTTTTTTTTATTGTTTATTATTTTTGAGATAGAGACTGAGAGCAAGCAGGGGAGGGGAGAAAGAGAGGGAGACACAGAATCGGAAGCAGACTCCAGGCTCTGAGCTCTCAGGACAGAGCCCAACGTGGGGCTCAAACTCACAGACCGCGAGATCACGACCCGAGCTGTAGTCGGCTGCCCAACCAACTGAGACACCCAGGCACCCCTACATGAAACAGTTCTAATATGAAAGAAAAGAAATTGCTTGCCTCATTTGGATAGTAAGAGGTTATTTAGTTTGGTAGGTTAATGCGGATTAGACAGAGAAGAATCACCCAAAGCATCTGAAGTTGAGGAAGCGTTCTGAGGGTCTTGAGTACTGTCAGACCTAAGGAGACTTCCAGGTACTTAGAAGTCATGTGTCCTGTAGTAGCTGACAGCTGACTGGCTTTTTTATTTCAGCTCTTGGAGAAGGAAAAGACAACTTTGTGCAATGCCCTGTGGAAGCACTCAAGTGGGAAGAAAGGAAATGTCTCATCCTAGAAGAAATCCTGGCCTACCAGCCTGATATATTGTGCCTCCAAGAGGTGGACCATTATTTTGACACCTTCCAACCACTCCTCAGTAGACTGGGCTATCAAGGCACATTTTTCCCCAAGCCCTGGTCACCTTGTCTCGATGTGGAACACAACAACGGACCAGATGGCTGTGCCTTGTTTTTTCTCCAGAACCGATTCAAGCTAGTCAATAGTGCCAATATCAGGCTGACGGCCATGACACTGAAAACCAATCAGGTGGCCATTGCACAGACCCTAGAGTGCAAGGAGTCCAGTAGACAGTTCTGTATCGCTGTCACTCACCTAAAAGCACGCACTGGCTGGGAACGATTTCGCTCAGCTCAGGGTTGTGACCTTCTCCAGAACCTCCAAAACATCACTCAAGGAGCCAAGATTCCCCTTATCGTCTGTGGGGACTTCAACGCAGAGCCAACAGAGGAGGTCTACAAACACTTTGCTTCCTCCAGCCTCAACCTGAACAGTGCCTACAAGCTGCTGAGTGCTGACGGGCAGTCAGAGCCCCCGTATACTACCTGGAAGATCCGGACCTCAGGGGAGTGCCGGCACACGCTGGATTATATCTGGTATTCTAAACACGCTCTGAGTGTGAGGTCAGCTCTTGATTTGCTCACCGAAGAACAGATTGGACCCAACCGGCTACCATCTTTTAATTACCCTTCAGACCATCTGTCTCTAGTGTGTGACTTCAGCTTTAATGAGGAACCTGATGGACTTTTATAAATGCTCGTCTGTGTCTTTTTCATCACAAGAAGTCTTAACCAGGGATGTTTCAGGAAACTGAAATAGGATAAAAAGTTGCCTGAGGAAGGATTCCCAATTTCTTTTACATCATTTTCCGTGTTTCCAGCATGCCCTTGGGAACCCAGGAATCCCATTAGTCCACAAACCTTTTCCATTAAAACCTATAGCAAAAAAGGTGTTTGCACTCCAGTTTTGGCTTGTATTGTTTTCTTTCCCTTAGCATTACATTTTGATCATTTAAGGGTATTTCAATTAGGCTTGTTTTGTAGCTTTTTTCAGTTTAAGGATGCTATATAAAAACAGACTTGCTTGAGTCCTCCGTAGATAATAATAAGTATACAGGAGCAATTTCTCTAGATAGCATTTCCAGTTATTTATTTGTGGGTTTTTAGAATGCCAACAAGATATGCATGGCAATATTTATTTTTTTATATCTTCATGTAAGATGAAGTAAATAAGAACATTATGAACATTTTAAACCCTTGCATACCATAAGTTATAGAGTAATTTATAGTGATTTTCTTAAATCTCTAAGATATTTTTACTTCAGGTCTAACAGTAGCCGTGTACGAAGGGACTATTTAGCCTGAAGGCATTTTTTTGTTATTTAAGTGACAATATCAGGTTTCCTTGATGCATTCTTCATAAGTAATGCTTGCTATGCCTCCATGTTCCCATAATTGTGTTTCTTAAAGAGATTCCATGGTCAGTCAGTCTTCACTATTTAATCACTGTTTTGCATTTATCGTTTTCCATTGGAATGCTATGGTATATACATTTGAAGTCACCCAGTGTCTATTTGTATTGGACTGTGCTTTTTCACAATTAGGAACTGTTATGTGGCAATAGCTAAGAAAGTAAGTGGGACCTGCTTTTCAGAGACGGGAAAGTAGAAAGCCTATTAACGAAGCTGTCATTGAAATTTCCTAAGATAGCCAGGTGACTAGTTCAAAACATCTAGAAAGAAGAGTATAAAAAGTCTGAAAGATAACCTGGAATTCTCTTCCATAGGAAATAAAAGTGGTAAAGATAACAGGCGAAGCCCCCTCCAAACAAAATCCCAACAAATAACCTATTGGTAATAAACTGGTAAATATTTTAACCCATGAGTTGTAAATATTTAAGAATAATAAATGGTCTTTTAAAGCTAGTGCTTTTAATATCTTGTCTTTTTAGTCCAAAAAAGAATCTGGGAGTAGATTTGATCTTTGAATACTGTTAACATGGTGACCGACAGTATCCATTTAGCCACAGACCTTCATTTTCAAAGCAGACAAAGGTGGGTCTGTAGCTGCACATGAAAGGCATCTGTTCTGTGCTTATGTAGTATCTCTAGGCATCAAGGTTAGAGTCCCCCAAAATGGTTCGCCCAAATGTTCTGCATTGGAGCTACTTTGGAAACAAATGAGGTTTTCAGTACATTGCACACACAAAATCTTAGGGCTGCCTGGAAGGAATGGTAAGCAGGAAGAACATCTATACCAACTGTCATTTGGTTCAATAATGGTAATCCTATGCTGTTGAGAAACAGAATACTGATTAGAATACTCACTAGTACCAGCATTAAATAGTTTGCCTACCCCAAAGTACACCAGCCTGAAGAGAAACTATCACGACAGCCTTAAGCAAACCATTCCAGATGAGTATGAAAGCCAAAATAATGTCTGAATTTAAAATGTCCACCAATATATGAATTAACAGGCGATGGGTTGAGCGTTAGGCTAGGGGTTGGTGGGAATGCTAATGAACAAAAAAAATGGAAACACTTTGTGATTGTAATGTTCCCATAAATTAAGGAGATGGGGGAAAACCTATAATGGAACTCTTCGTTATGAGTGGTCTTGTGGAGTTACCGTGACAGGAGGCCTAAACACTTCAGTATGCTTGTGTTTGATGCTTTTGTATTTGTCTATTTAAAATGTAATTATGGGAGCATTTAGGTAAATAATTTCTTGGTAGTGTATTAAATCTTGTTGGATTATACTTCATATTTTATTCTTCCTTTTAAGTCTTTATAGACACCTTTGCCTTACGGACTATCAGAGTAACCGGAAGGCAGAATGGTAAGTAACAAATCTAAAATGTATTCTAAATTTTTAAGCATGTTCCATTTAACAAATTTCTCTTATTGCATCCCTCTGTACCTTTTGGTTTGGCTTTTCTTTTTATATCACATAATATTTTAGTCGTGGTCATAGTAAGAGTCTTCGGAGAGAAGGTAAAATTGTGCCGATTTGAAGAGAGAATGAGGGGCGATGGATTTTTTTTCCTCCTCCGTGCCCTATTTCAGTAGATTCCCCTCTACAAGGTGGTAGGAATAGGAATGACCACCTCATTTACTCAAGCAAAGCATGGTGGTGTATACTTACAAAGAAACTAACATTTGAACTCCTTACACCTTTGCCTCTAAGAGCTTTACATATATGATCTTACAGCTGTTCTTTATTATTAATGTTTCTACAACTACTCTTAATTTAAAATGGATGTAAAACATCAAATACGTGGACCAAAGTGACATGACAGCTGATAGGTCTTGACTCCAGAGTACGTGCTTCTTTCCCCTGCCAACATGCTTCTTTGGCCCCAAGTGAGTACAATTGGAGAGAAAAGTGATAGGTGGAGGAGGAAGAGATCGGGTCAGTGAAAAATGGTCAAACACCTGAGTCAAATACTTTGTAGTACATACGCAGTATAGAACAGAAGCGAGATCCAGAGGCCAAATAGTGGCCGAAAGAGTGGATTTCAGTTATTCTGATGGCAGCGAAGTAGTTCAAAAGTAGAATATCTAATACTATTTGCATACTTTGATGGTAGCTTTTTTTTTTTTTTTAAGCAGTGAGAACAGCTACTTGGAGTGTTTCAAACTAGAGGAAATTGATGCAAGTATTCTCTATTTGAGCGAATTTTTAAACCATCCAAGGTTTTATAATAGTGAAGGGAATATAATTAGATAATGTGTTTTAGGCTTGAGGAAGCTTATATCCAAGATATAAATTCTAAAAAGAGATAAAAACACATGTTCATAATCATAATTGATTTCAATTTTAGACAAGGATAGTCATCCAAAAAACGAATGTACTTGCAGAAAGAGCTTTTTAAAATGACATGTATAAAAATATGGCACAGTCCAGCTTTTATCTAGAGTGGATGGATCCCAGAATGGTAGAGGACTGGAGTTGGGCTCACGAAACAAGGGGAGGAGAAAACAAACAACAAGTAGAAGGGGCCAGGCTCCAAGCGAAGACACATGACCGGCGTGGCCCTGGACGAGCCGCTCCATCTCCGGGGCCTCCGTTTTCTCATCTACAGAGTATTGCATTGTACCTGCCCTGTCAACCCCACAGATATCGGAGGTATTTGTAAAACAATACTGTAAATTGTTATACACATAAGTCACTGAACCTTCCTTCAAAGGTTCAGAGCAAGAAAGGGAAGGGCACTGTACTTGATGTCTTAAAATATTCATGGATGTTGTTAACAACCCACTGTTACTATTCCAAGAAATCTTTCAGTTTGAAAATGCAGAACTAATAGCAGTAATAGAAAATAAAGCCCCAAATAGGTGAGAGGTTGATAGAATGAATGGCAAGGGTTTTTTTTCCTAATTGTTCTTCCAGCCATATGTGAGGTTGTGGGTGATCTGGTTTTTAAATTTCATGAGAGAATGTCAACCCTACTTTGATTTGTAAAGTAAAAAAATATCTGCCTTTGAGTGATGAACAGAATACTCTCAATTCCAGGCCTTTGTTCCCCAGATTTCTGTGTAAAGCCCACATCTAAGAACACTCATGCAAGATTAGACATGCAGACACGGCCATTCCTTTTTGTTTGTTGTTTATTTCTTAGAATGAAAGAGAGAGAGACAGGTGCAAGCAGGGAAGGGGCAGAGAGACAGGGAGACACAGGATTGGAAGCAGGCTCCAGGCTCTGAGCTGTCAGCACAGAGCCCCATGTGGGGCTCAAACTCATGACCGTGAGCTCTTGACCTGAGCCGAAGTCAGACGCTTAACTGATTTAGCCACTCAGGCGCCCCGATTCCTCTTGACAAAATGCTAGGAAAAGCTTAGTTGCTTCTAAGCAGCTGGTAAACTGGATTCTTTGAATCTCATTACTGATCATCTTTTTTGCCTTGGCTTCCAAGACATTCAAAACCAAACCTTATAGCTGAATTTTAATTACTGTGTAACATTTTACAACATGTATTCTGTATGCTTTCATCTTTTGCCATCCTTTTTTCTTTTACCTATTTTTTGACTTTCACTTGTTCTTAGAATATGTAAACTATCTGAAATCCTTTTGGTAATAAAGCAGAGTATAAATTACCTTGCTACATTAAACAGATTCAGGTTTCTAGATGTGGACAATTTGTGTACAAGAATGTTGAAATAGGATTACAGAATCCTTATCTATAATGTAAAAACATCAAGAAATATGATGGAATGGGGCCCCTGGGTGGCTCAGTTGGCTGAGTGTCCGACTCTTGATTTTAGCTCAGGTCATGATCCCAAGGATCACGGGATCGAGCCCCTGCTTGGGGCTACGTGCTGAGCATGGAGCCTACTGGGGATTCTCCCTTTCTGCCCCTCCGTCTCTAAGATTTAAAAAAAAAAAACTAAGAAAAGAAAGATAACGGGAGACTGGGCACCAAGAATATGTCCAACACCTCATTTTGGTTTCCACAGATTGGTTAATCTGAAGAGAACAGCATCACAGCAAAATTCTGCAACGTTTTAAGATTTAGTTTGTGAGAAAGTAAGGATCATTAGATGATAGTACAGACTTATTCCTAAACTGACCTACCCACCCCCCCCCCCTTTTTTTTGGAAGGGAGGGAATGGAGATTGAGGCTAAAACTGAATTGAGAGGCAGAGAAGTTGTTTTTAGGTCTGCCACTGACTAACCTAACTACAACTGAGGAGTCAATTGTTTTCAAACCTTAGTGTCTTTCTTTGTAACACAGGCAATAGATCAGAAAATCTCTAAGGTTTCTCAAAACATTGAACTCTGGTACCTCCACAAAATTTGAGTTTCTATTCACACTGCTCAAAACTGTTTTTGCAGGGGGCCTCTGACTCTTGGTTTTGGCTCAGGTCATGATCTCACAGTTCGTGAGTCTGAGCCCCACATCCGGCTCTGCACTGACAGCACAGAGCCCGCTTTGGATTCTCTCCCTCTCTCTAAATAAACTTAAAAAAAGTCCCTTTAAAAAAAAATATTTTTGCAACTTTTTGGAACTGCTTCCATATCCAGTTTTAGGGTGCTCTCCAGAAAAGTACTGTGAATTTTATAGCCACATCTCGTTTTGAACCAAATATGGCATTACCTAGCTTGATTCACATCAATTTATTTACCTCAAGTGACTTGGCAGTTTCTAAAACTAAAATCTTCCTCAGAAAACTTGCCTCTATTAATTATGTTTTAAATTTTAGGCCCTGCTCCAGGAAGCAATTAGGAAAAAAAAAAATTTCGAACAATGGTAGCATTGTTGGCATTAGGATATAGCTTTCCAAAACAATTTCTTTGAAAGGACAAGGCACGTTAACATAATATACTGTTTTGTAGGACTTTCTCACCTTAATTAAAGAGCTGTTAAATATGAGAAAGGCTTTGGAATTGATGAAATATATAGTATGTAGGCTTTTCAAAAGCCTCTTCTAATACTTTAAAAAAAAGTTTTATTTATTTTTGAGAGAACGCAAATGGTGGAGGGATAGAGAGAGGGGGGACAGAGGATTTGAAGCAGGCTTTGTGCTGACAACAGTGAACCTGATGTGGGGCTTGAACTCATGAACCGGAAGATCATAACCTGAGCTGAAACTGGACGCTCAACCGACTAAGCCACCCAGGTGCCTCAAAAGCCCGTTGTAATACTTAATATACCTATGTCAAACTACCTTTTTCTACTGAACATTTAGAAAAGCTTGGGACAGATAGAGCAGATCCCTGAATATAAAGCTTTCTTTGATTGTATCCATACAACTTGCCAGCAGGAACAATGAAGTCTCCTAGACATAGTTAATACTGATGCCTGGCTCCCACTGCCATACGTTGTAATTGAATTGGTATGGAGTGTGACCTGGGCAACAGGATTGTTCAGTCTTCCCAAGTGATTCTAATGGGCAGCAAAGGTACATGTTACAGTGAATTAATATCCTGTAACTCAGAAATAATTTGCAGATTATGTAAATAGTATTTCATCTGTTATGACAGCGACGATGTCACTTAAGTCTTCTGAAATAGACAACACTTTCTCAAAGTTAAACATATTACTATAAGGGGATGGGAAGAAAGATCTTGGGAGAAGACACCTGTTATTTTACAGCCTATTTATAGTTCAGTTTCATTTTGTTTTTGATACAGAAGTATTAAACAGTCTTGTTGTTTAGAAGTTCTCACTGTGGAAGTTGCGATATATTGTGTTTAAGTCCTGAACTCCCAACGTTACTGCTGAGTTGCAGTGTTCAAAAAGATAGTTACGGTTGCTTAAAACGAGAAGTAGATAAAAATCAGATCAGTCTCCCTTGCAGCACTTGAGTTTTCAAGGCTTTGGAGGCGTGATGCTCAAAGGAAGCAAACCAGTGCGCTTGCAAAGGGTTGCATAGTATCTTCTCATTGTCTTTAGGAATGTATCACTGTGTACGACTTCCTACAGAAGATTGTAAGTTTTAATTACGGAGATTGTATGGTGATTGTAACATAGGGGCTGAAGTACAAATAAATCACAACCACAGAGGGCTTGGGTTGTGAATAGTTAAAAGCTGTAATACAGGGAAAAGTTACAGTGACAGCTATGGAACTAAAATAAAGTAGGGTTATTCTTGCCTCCCCAAAACAATGTGCTGTGTCCATGCCCTCGGAGTAGGCCAGGTGACTTCAAGTAAAAGTAGCATAGGATACTCTGTAAATAACCCCAAAGACAGTAAAATTGTCTTCCTGTGTAAGTCTAATTATTACACACGACTGATTTATATACAGTGATCAGAGATGCCTTCTCTGTAGTGAAGTAATTGCCAGGTTGTCAGAGGGAGGCCACTGGTAACGTCTCAGGTGCCCCATCCCTTATTTTCTCCCTAGAACTGCCCTTTTATTTTTACTGTATCAATAATCTCTGGCTTTTTCTTTGGCCACCTATGCTTAGCCCTTTCTGCTACACTTGATAGTGTTGCCCACCGTATCTGGAAATGTTCCCTCATCCGTCCTTTTAATTCTCTGTGAACCATCTTTCATTCCCACTGCTTGTTCTTTTTCCTGTCCCCTAACCCTGGTCTTTATATACGTTACACATTTCCATCTTTATCCTCAGAATTCACTCAGTAGACCACTTCCCAACCTGGGTGGTTTCCCAGCCTATTTCAGAGATTTTTATTTTTATATTTGTCACTTCTAACTCCATAAATAAAGTGAACTCCTATGTGGGTGAATGCAGAGGGAGGTCTAGAGAGCAGCCATCTGTGGAAGGGCCTAGTGAGGTACGGGTGCCTGGAAAGTTTGTAGTCCAGAGATGACCAAAAGAGAAGCAAGAGAATAAGGCTTGGGAAGGTAGGCAGAGGCCAGATCAAAGGACTTAAATGTTCTGCTTTAAACTTTTATGTTTTCAGGAAGAGATGCCATTGAAGAATTTAAAGCCGTAGCAAGAGAAATGGACTACAGAGAGGCTTGGCAAGATGAGCAGTAAAGGTAGGGAGGATGGGAAAGGAAGCTACTTACAAGGTACTGTCAAGAGGATTTGGTGAATGGCTGGAGGTAGGAAGTAAGGTGTCTAGAATGGTTTCTTCTGGCCTGAGTAATGGGCTGCTGGTTATGTCATTTACTGAGCTGAGAACAGATTTCAGAACAGAGCTCAGCTGGACATTCAAGGAGTAAATCGTAGGCATTTAGATAAACCCAACTGAGCCTGAAAACTGTAGGCCAGAACACATTTGGCAGTAAAAACAGGCATGGATGAAATTATCTTACAATTCAGTTGAAGTAAAATCATAATAGTAAGCACTTACTAGAGTGCTTGCTAGATGCCAGGCACTGACTCTAACAAATTAATTCATTTAATTCTTACAACTACTCTGAAGAAAAGAGCCCCATTGACAGAACCTTAGTGTTAACATTAAATGGGAAAACTGAAGGACAGCAAAGCAGACTAAGAAGACTGACTGGTCAGGTAGAAGGTTGTCATGGAAAACCAAAAGAGAATTTTTAAGAAGCAGGCTAAGGCACAAGGTCACATGAAAAAAATGAAGTGTCTGTTTGATTTTACTACTGTATTATTGGACCTCAGTGAGAACTGTTTCTAAGCCAGAATTCAGCCACTGAAGAAAAAGAGAGAATGATAGGCTATTAAACTGCTGGAACAAGGAGACCAAGGAGGTGAGGAGAGGCAGAGTCCAGGAGGAGGGCACACCTGCCGCCTCCTTGAAACAGGTGGGTGAGGAAGGATGCCCGTATAAGTAGATACTCTTAAAGCAAAGGATCCAGATATGGAGGGAGTTCACAGCTCACAACAGACTGCTGATTACTGTTCAAAAGCCCTAGTGAGGCTGGAAAACATAGTGGTATCAAGCTATTGTTATGTGGTTCTTCAATATGCTAGACACAAAAAACAAATGTAAGTTACAGTGGTTTACAGTTTGGAAAGGTTGAGATTAAAAGCCATACCACTGGTGATTTTAATCAGCAGAAACACTCTGATCAGTAATACTGTCTACATACAGGTTTTCAGATCTAGACCTTAGGTGTACTTGTTCTGAGAGCTAGAAAAATGTCTAGGCAGAATGGTAGAGATAAGCTAGGTAGTTCTGGTTTGACCCAGTTAGAACCAATTAATAATATAGCGGAGAGGGGGGTATATTATTCATTGAAAATTTAAGTCTTATCTGTCATTCACAGTACGTGACTTAGATTCTTAGCAAATGTGTTCCCAAAACCAATACGTGTCTGAGTGTCCAATATGCTTAGCACTTTGGGAGTGGTGAACGTATGGTATAAGCTATATATGTACTCTTTGCCCTCAAAAAATATAGAAGATAGGACTCAACAAATGAAACTATAGTGCAAAAAAGAAAGTGCCAAAGAAAACTGAAATACTTAGGAAATGTTTTAAAAGTAGGCAGAATTTGAGCTTAACTCCCAAATGGGATAAGCAGCGAGTTTTTCTTTCAGTTTTTATTAAAAAGTACCATCAGGTAGGGGCGCCTGGGTGGCTCAGTCAGCTAAGCGTCCGACTTCGGCTCAGGTCACGATCTCGCAGTCCGTGAGTTCGAGCCCCGCATCGGGCTCTGTGCTGACAGCTCAGAGCCTGGAGCCTGTTTCCGATTCTGTGTCTCCCTCTCTCTCTCTCTGACCCTCCCCCGTTCATGCTCTGTCTCTCTCTGTCTCAAAAATAAATAAACGTTAAAAAAATTAAAAAAAAAAAAAGTACCATCTGGTATATTTATGGAAAAGATCAATGCTTACAAAGGGTTCGGTTATAAAAAATCTTTGTTGACCTAAGTAGTATCTGATCAAAAGCACAATTAAAGGCCACAAAATATTAAGTATCAGTTTATTTAAATTTCTAAAAGATGTAAAAATAGACAACTTTTCTTTGTAGTAGAAAGAACATGAAGATGTGGAGTCCTAGGACCTAGTTTGGTGTGAAATTAGGAAACTCCTGTAATCCCTCTGGTACCTACCTCCATTTCCTAATTTGCAAAAGGGCAACAGTATTACTTGTTCATCCTAACCCTCAAAAGGTCTGTTTGAGAAATAACTGGTCTGATTTGAAATAGAAATTCTTTACGTGTGGCCAACATTAAAATAATAAACTCATCACGGTAAGTAGAACATTATAGTTCATGACAGTAATTAGAAATTAAGTGGCAACATGCAGATACTTGCAAATATTAATGTGATGAAACAAAACAGAAGGAATATTTCTTCACACGGTAGTTGGGAAGGAGAAATAAGACTTCTACTACTTAACTAAAACAGTGTCTCTATACTAGCTTTTGAATATTATAAATATCACCAGACACCAAACCACAACATAAATTTCATTTCTATATTTCAGAAAACCTACTTGAATACACTTTGAAACAAGAGTACAACAAAATAGAATATACTTCAAATGTTGAATATACAAACTATTATAGTTCAAATCTGAACACTGGTACTTTCCCTCTTAAACTTCAACTAAAAAAAAAGAAAAGAAAGAAAGGAAGGAAGGAAAAAAACAAAAACACCAGGTATTAGAGCTACCTGACAAAAATTCATGCTGAGCCTGAACTTCCAAGTGACAGTAGAACTGGAACTGATATGTCTGCACAGATGCCAGGGCTAAGTGAGTGACACAGGCAGGTTACAGCAAAAGGCCAGAGCAACTGTTAATTTGTCCACAATTAGGAAACTGACAGACTTAAACTACCATATAAAATGTTACATGTAAATTCTATAACAATACTGTGCTAGGTACAAGATTTTTAAAATTTTTCTTTTAATAAAAAAGCTTTACACAAACAAGCCATTAGCTTATTTCGATAAAGAAAACAAAATTAGTCTAAGGCCTTTGTTTTAAATCAGCTTAAGCTATATGATATAAAAAAAAAATCGCACTAGATCTTTTTTGCTATCTTTCTGAAAAGCTTTTGGATCCATTTTTCAATTCACATTCTAAAATACCTATATTAGCAGTCTTCACATAGCACCAGTTAAGTGAGTTCTGTGTGAACACAGTAATAATTGCTGGTATGCATATAAAATGCATCAAAAATTGCTGTATGTAACAATGAGATCACCCATCCCAACCCCTCCCCACTGAAAACTATATAACCTCTTACAGAATGTTAGTGTTCCAAGTCTTAGTGTAACTTGATATTGTAGTGAGTTGCTTGGTCCCTTTTCAATCCTTTTCCTTACTGATGGGTTCAGTTGTTTCCTACTGTAAGAGGCAGTTTTCTGTCAGCATCTCCGTATGTAGTTCATTTCCCACTGAAACATGGGATAGGTAATTTACTTCCAGTAAGTTTGATTGTTTTCTTATATGCATTAAAAATGTTTTAAAGTCTTCTTTTGACTCTTCTTGATGACCTCCCTTGCAAGTATTTATGTTAGTACTATCACTAACAGTCTTAAGTCCGTGGTAGGGCTGCTATTTTATTTCTCACACGTCACTAGTCCTTCCGTTTTCATAGTTACGGGAAGGGCAATAGCTGAAGGTGCACTGACAACCACTACGTGGGTCACTGTCTTATTTCCATCTGCTGGTTTTTCTTCTTGTACCAGCTGCAAAGTTTTCACGTCATGTTCCTGCTTTTTTGCCACTGCTTCTGATTTTACCTCTGGCCCTTTTATGACCGCACTGATAACTCGGGGAGGAGTCTGGCCAGATGCCTGCTGAGTAGGCACCGATAGTCTCATTACAGGTGTACCATGGGCTATGGAAACAGGAGTAAGTGCTCTCACAGCCAGCGGTGTTCCAACAATGTTAATGCTTCCCGATCCAGTCAGATTTGACTTTGTCTGAAGTTGACACTGTGCAAGTTGTGTAGCTGGGATGGTAATAATTTTGGCAGGCTGCATGGTGATTTTGTCTCCATTTTCAGAAGAGGCTGGCATCACAGTAGGGATTGTCTGAATAACTACCTTTGGAGAGGTTGCTGTTGTTGGACTAGTGCTGGTTATTAACGGTGCACCTGCATTAACTGACTGAACTGCCACAGTTGAAATTTTCTGACCCAACGATGTCATTACAACAGGTACTTGCATTGCGACACGAACTGTCCTAGTAGATTAAAAAAATTGATTTAATGTTAGACAATAGGTTTCTTGAGCAAAAAGATGAATGCAAATCTAAAATGTACAAAACTACTGCTCTCAAACTCTACAGGTGTACTGACAATTTACAGTATGAAATACCATGAAATAAATACATTTTAAAAACAAAATCCCACACTAAGTTCCATCTACAAAACCATAAAAACCAAGTCAAGTTAGTTGAGACATCTACTTTAACAGCAACAAAATACATTTAAAAAAGATCAGGCAATTTTCCAAGTCTTGATGACAGTGGGTTCTTAGGCTGCTAACATTAAAAAGGGGACATTATTTTTGCTAAGGCACTTTCTAAAATAAATATGAGTAATGGTTTCTTTCACTGACCTTGGAGCTGCCGTTGCTGACACAGATGTGGTAGTAGTAGGGGACCTGGATGGAGCATCGTGACCAGGGGAAGTGATATTCACAACTCTAGCTACACCCTTCTCTGCTCTGGAGCAGTTTAGAGAGGAGTTTTTTCCACCACGAACAGAGGTTGCTGCTTTTAGGAGACTTTCTGCAGACAGTGACACTCGTTCTAATGATTTTTCATCAGTAGCTGCTGCTAAGTCTTCATTACAAGTTTCACTTTTGTCGTCGTCTATGACCACTATGTTTTTGGGCATATCCTTGAACTGATATACAAGCCTCTGTCCTTCAACCTTTGCAAGAATACCCCTTTGGTAATAATATCTGTAAGGGAAACAGTACTACATGAATCAAGTGCATTACATTTTTTTACCCCCCAAGAAACACCATGTAGAATGAATAGTAACAGAAACATTCACTTGTTCCTGTAAGAGACCAGAAGGAGCTCCTTTAAAAGGCTGAATCTGTGGAGTATGTGAATACTGTCATGTAAACTATATGTCCATTTACAAACACTCCTAATTACAAGAAGGCATGTATACTGAAAAGTTTTATGAGTTTCCCAAATTGACAAAACTTAGGGGAAATTTTCATATTAAGATAAATCCATTGTAACAAATTCACAGGAACTAAAAAGTAAATTAACGATTTGGAAATCGTTTTGTTTGCGTTTAATTTTCTTAAAGGTCTTCAACTTTTCTATTAAAGAATGGTCCTAAAATTAAGCACATTTTTCTGAAAAGATGGGTTTCCAGTGATGCTGAAATTTTAGACATCTAGACAAAAATCTTTCTCCCTATCTACCTCCAAATCCAAGAAACTGCTCTAGAATATCCCCCAAATTGTTATAATAAGGGGCTTTTAGAGCTCTTTTTAAACCACTAAGACAATGTTCAGAGGTATTACGTTTTGTTTAAAAATTCACTCTTGTGTTCTTACCTCAGAGCTCGTCCCATAGTTTCATAGTTCATATCTGGCTTATTCTTATGCTTCCCCCAAAGCTTAGAGACAGCCTTGGAATCCACAAGCTTGAATATGCCTTTTTCTCTCTGAGTCCACTTAATATACCGAGGACAAGTATTTTTATCTTGAAGTAGATCTAAGAGAAACTCCCACAAATAGGTTGTGTTTCCTTTGAAAAAGTGATAAGACATTGGTGAAAAATTCTTTAATATAATTAAAAGCAAATATTTAATTATGCTGAATAAAAATTCATTTACTACTGGTACAACAAATGTACTAAGAGTCTCTCAATAAGTACCTGACTATATGAGCAATTACTTATACAGTGTCAAATTGTGTCGCCCAATTACATATAAACTATCTTTCATTATAAAAGTTCTACATGTACTTGTTTGCCGGTTTTCAAAAATAATATCCTATTTATAGTTATGATACTCCTATAATAGAGGTCCTGGGTTTTGTACTATTATACATCACCCTATCCTAAATTTTGAGTTCAGTAAAGGCATAGTGCATAGCACAAAGTGAACCTGAATTAAACATAATCTAATTTAATTTATTAATTTACAGATTTAAACCACGAATAAATATGCACCAGTATGTTTATCATATAAGCCCAAATTCCATGATCAAAATTCATCAAAAGGCACTTATTTACTGAAAAGGCAAGTAGTACACAATGAAATATGCAAAACTTTTAGACATTAGTCCAAGGATCTTTTTATAAGATCTATATATATACTTTTATAAGATCTATACTATATACTATATAATGGCACACCCAACATGAGGCTCAAACCCACACCCCGAGATCAGGAGTCGCACGCTCCACTGCCTAAGCCAGCCAAGCTCCCCGAAACGTATTTTTCTTTGGTTCACCTTTATGGATGAACTCTGAAGTACATGTCTTATAAAGTATAAATTACCCATGACCCTTTAAACATTCTTTTATCACTATCCTCTGGACTACCAGTCAATGTGGATTTGATTATCAATGAATGAGAGCTACTGCCTCTAAAAATAGGGTTGTTGTTTTTTTTTTTTCCTTAACTGCTAATCTCTTTCTACTGATGATACCCGATTCAGTGAAGATAAGCAGTATATTAGGATTTCATTATACACGAACAATTCAGTTAGTAAATACATTTGTGCTTCAGTCTTAAAATATGAACTCCTTAAATAGAAATACTAAGTAGTATTTCTAGCATTTCCTTTAACTGTCAAGTATTCATCAAATGTTAACTATATACAACATTTGATCACATACTAACAAAATTTGAAAATGGGATATTTCTGCAGAGTAAAATACTTATTCATCACACACTACGTAGTAGGACACAAAAGAGCATTTAAAACGTGGTCCTTCAGGGAATTTACAATCTAGTCGGGAAGGGGGAAAAAGTAAATGACAAGTTAACAACAATACAAAAAAGTAGTAATGGTTTGAAATGACCTAAGATCTATCACAAGGCAATACATAATTATATTCCAAATGATTGACAAAGTTTCTGGGGTTTCAGGAATGAAAATAAAGTGGATCAGTAAAGCATGAAGACTTGGAAAATGACTAAGATGTGCATAGAGGAAAAGGAGAGAAACTGGGTAGGTAAGGTAAAGAACTTAATCCCCCAAAGAAGAGTCAATTTTTTTCCCCTTTGGAGAACTCTTGAGGGCGGACAAGTAGTGGATGGACAGTGTTTATAAGAAGATCAGGCTTTTCAGGCTGCTGACTTTCTTTTATTCCCCTCATAAGCCTCTAGGGCCAGAGGTTCTTAAGTTGATCAAAGAACAGAAAAGAACACTGAGAAGAAGAAAATTACACACACCACCACTGAGTCACTGGGTCATCTCTAGGCTCCTACTCACTATCCCCTTACTTTCATCAAATCTAGATCCAAATTACAGCCTTCATGAGAAGAACCTTTAAGGGTGGGAGGCTTCCAAATTAAGCCACTGCTACTCAATCTAAATGCTGATGCTCTTCCTCAGGCATTTCATTTTCATTCTGGAATTCTCTGAAAATTCAATAAATTTATTAAGCCATAGTTGAGACCAGTGTGCATCTCTTGACTTGAAAAGATTAACCTTCAACTTTACAAGGTTATATTTATGGCTCTGAAACCCCACTGCACCAGCATCAACATGTATAAACTATAGGTAACTTTCAACCACATCAAGATGAGTACTTGGGACATTTTCATTTTCTTTGTGAAAAGCCCCAGAAGTGGATACAGTAAAAGTGCAGAGAACTTACTCTGTAAAAAAATGTTTGAATAACAGACAATGCCTTTTATATGGTAGGGATTTGAGTGCATCCATGTTTGTTGAACTAGACTCTTAACGTTCCTCAGGTTACCTTTAGGTACCACTCCACCCCAGTTCCCAACCACAAGTTAAAACTTAAAAGTCTTCATCTCATTTTAAGGAAAACAATTTGGAAAGGGAAGACTTTATCAGACAAGGTAGTTCATTAAGCCTCTGACATACTGTCAGCATTTACAATGACATTTTACAGAGGAAACACTGAACTTCTTAAAATTTTTATTTTTATCTTTTTTTAATGTTTATTTTTGAGAGACAGGAACAGAATCTGAAGCAGGCTCCAGGCTCTGAGCTGTCAGTGCAGAACCTGATGCAGGGCTCAAACCCACAAACCGTGAGATCAAGACCTGAGCGGAAGTTGGACATTTAACCAACAAAGTCACTCAGGCACCCCTTAAAATTTTATTTTTATTTTTAAAAATTTTTTTAATGTTTATTCATTTTTGGAAGACGGAGAGAGACAGAGCACAAGCAGGGGTGGGCGGAGAGAGAGGGAGACACAGAATCCGAAGCAGGCTCCAGACTCTGAGCGGTCAGCACAGAGCCTGACGCGGGGCTCGAACTCACAAACCGCGAGATCATGACCTGAGCCGAAGTCCGATGCTTAACCGACTGAGCCACCCAGGCGCCCCTCAAGATTTTATTTTTAAGTAATCTCTACACCCAGTGTGGGACTCAAACTTACAATCCCATGATCAAGAGTCACATGCTCTACCGACTGAGCCAGCCAGGTGCTCCCGACTGATTTTTAATCTTTTATCTTCACATTTCCCATGCTGCCTCAAGTTTAATAATACAATATGGGAATTTTAACAAAAAGTGATTCTGACTGGCAAAAACAGGTCATCACAAAGGTTTTCTCCAGTGTTAAGCATAAGGTCTTTGAGTACAGGAGACTGCTGATGATGGGAATTATTTTAAAAACAGTAATAATTGTATACAACATAAATTAAAAGATAAAACCTAAGATGTTAGAAATGTAAAATGACCAAAGACAGACAAGGAAATAAGTATCCTAAATCCATCCTAAATTGAATTATTATTGGTTCCTGAATAAATAACATTTCAACATAACTTGATTTGTAACGGATTTTTTTTTGCCTTTATTTCCTGGCAAACTTATTAGAGAACTTTTTTTTTTTTTTTTACTAGAGACTTGTTTTGCTTTAATTATTTAAAATTAGATGTAAAACCACCTGTTGAAGATGGAATAAACTTGAATGTATTAAACCAAAATATATCCAGCTATTAAATATAGATCTCAAAACATTCGTGAAAGTGAGAAATTTTGGTTATCAGATAATCAGAACACACCTAAAACCATGATTAAAATTACCTGAAATCAACTTACTTAACATAGTAAGACAACAGAATGTAGAAGTCTTGTTAAAGTTTGTTTTTAACGAAAATATGCCAACTCTAAAGCAAAAATATGGTAAGTTTTTGTTCTGACTCCTGACAGGACTGACATTGGTTGAGTAGGAAATTAAATCCAGTTTACCTTGGGAATTCTTGCATTACCTCTATCAGTTAAAAATGATGTATCCGAAATAAGTCTTCATTATAAACTCTTTCAATTCTGAGTGGCTCTGTGTGAGGATGAGTGCTGTTACACATACCTCCCCATCAAGAACAATGGCCCTTAAGAAGGGTGTGCATAAGACTGCACGTAAGGGGCACCTGAGTGGCTCAGTCAGTTAAGCTCCGACTCTTGATTTCGGCTCAGGTCGTGAGCTCACGGTTCGCGAGTTTGAGCCCTGCACTGGGCTCTGTGCTGAGGATGCAGAGTCTGTTTGGGATTCTCTCTCCCTCAAAGACTGCACTTAAGACAACCTTTCCCAAACATAAATGCCTACCTACTGCCTTTTACTCCCCCATAGCCTATCTATGGCTACAGAATTTCAGTGGGGTAGGGACTGGGTACAAATTAAAAAAGCTCCCCAGGTGATGCTCATACATCCCTGATTAAGAACTACTACCAAAGACTGTACTTCCGCTTGTACTAGAAATAATTTTCTTACAAATGCAGAAATGTCGACTGAAAAAAAAAAAAATCATCTCACCTCCAAAACAGCCCTCCCCAAATTACCTTTGCCTTCTCTGGGTTTCTTCTTTATACCTAACTCAGGAGACCCATTGGAAATTGGTGATTGCTGGGTCTTTGGTTTACGGCCAACTGAAAAAATAAGATTGAAACCATACAGTGAAAACAAGAAAAACAGAAGCATGATCAGCAGACTCTGTGAGAACACATTATTCATGAAATTGACACTAATTTGTGTATTAATATACTGCAGTGTATATAAAAACTGCATTTAAAATGAGCATTAAAAGCACTTCTGCAATTTCAGATTACAGCAGTTAGTTGGCAGTAATTTCAGTGTATATGGCAAATCAGGTACTACCAACCTATTATTTATATGGTCAGAGCCTCAATTTGCTAACCTCTTCCAATAATGTAGCAATGGAAACGAATTCTAGTATTAACTTTTTTCTGTTCTACAGGATTGTTAGAAAAAGCTTTACCTACCTATTGCAGAGGATGTGGTAATCTGCGAAGCCCTTTCAGCTCAAATGAGGAAAAGTAAAAAGTGTTATTTTAAACACTCTATTGCTCTGAGCCAATCAATTCACCAGAATTTAAGCATATGTGTCCAGATTTCCCCACCTCAACGTGTAGGTACATTATAAGGATAAAAAAAACCTTCCAAATAATTATTTAGTGTGTCTAATAAGGGTGCCCTTCCTTTTGCTTCTCACTTCTGCCATAAGGCTCTCTCAGACAGACTAGCATCCACCGTGAACAGAAAGAAAAGCAAGAGCTGCACTTTATACTAAAACGTGTAAGGCTGAAATGCATTGTTTCCAATCCTTAGCACTGACAGAAGAATTCTGGCAAATGAGGGGGAAGCCTCCACAAAGGCTGGGAGTAGCCAAGCATACTATCTTTACAGATTATATTACTAATTTGGTGACTGTCATACATCTGGGATTTCTGATGTCACTCTGTTCTTCATTAGCAAGGATTATTTAGAGCTAAATAGAGACCTAAATTAAAGTGTTTTATTTCAAACTACATAGCTTTTATATTCTAGAATTCATCATGGTAAAACTAATAAATAAGAAGTATGCTCTGACAAAAATTAAAATGGAAAGTTCACTGGTCTCCTTATTAGAACAGAGATTAATTTTTCAATTTAAATAATGTTTAGATGTATAAATCAATCAGTAATAAGTCTCAAGCAAAAACAAAACAAAAAAAACAAAACCAACTTCCTTAATCAAAACGTTAGCCCAGGGATGCGGCCTGGGTGCCTTAGTCGGTTAAGCATCCAACTCTTGATCTCAGCCCAGGTCTCAATCTCAGGGTCATGAGTCAAACTCCATGTTGGGCTCCATGCTGGGTGTGGAGTTTACTTAAAAATAAATAATTTAAAAAGCCCAAAAAGGCTTAATTTGTTTTCATATAAAGTAGTATTTGTGAAATCATACTCCTTAAGAAATAGTTTATTCATCAGTAGAAAACAAGGTTCTCCAAATTAATTTTTAGAATTGCACGTAGTCTCTTGGAGATTCATAACACACATTAGTACATCAGAAGGATCTGTTATTAAAAAACAACCTACTTGGGGCATCTGGCTGGCTCACTTGGTTAAGCATCCGACTTGATTTCGGCACAGGTCATGATCTCATGGGTTTGTGAGACTGATCCCCGTGTGTCCAGCTCTGCGCTGACAGAGCACCGCATGCTTGGGATTCTCTCTCTCCCTCTCTCTCTGCCCCTCCCCCCCACTCATGTGCGTGCACGTGCTCTCTCTCTCAAAACAAATAAACTTAAAAAAAAAAAAAAACCCCTACCTAACTCTGTATGTCCCAAATGAACTTAAGCACAAAATACAAGGTATATATATTTACAAATACATTATTTATCTTTTAAATGGTCATTAAGACCATCTATTTTCAAATATGTAAAATTAGTGTTAAATTGGCAAATTATTTCCTGGTTTATATCATACCACATTTTGGTTCCCTAAATGATCCCATTTTTCATGGTCTTTTCCATCTTCCTTTAAATCCAAAAATTCCTTAAGTATTTTGTAATAATAGCTCCCATATGAATACAGCCAGCCAAGGTACAATGGGAAGGTAGGTAAACAGGGCTATTTATATGTATGTCTTTTGTTTTTAAACATTTACAGCAGGAAATAATTCTTTCTAAATCCTCTCTCATTCCTAGCTCTCGCAAGATACATGTAATCTACATGTAACACAGGACTGAAGGTACTCAATCTTATTCTTCACTGTGTCCCTCACAGTAATGAGCACAGACCTATAAATATCACAGCAATTTGAAATACCTCTAATAGATGAAAAAGCTACCATTATTTCTAACACAAGTTTTTCTTACTTTTGCCTTTGTTTTTTTCTACTCTAAAATGTGA
Source organism: Acinonyx jubatus (assembly GCF_027475565.1). Lineage (NCBI taxonomy): Eukaryota > Metazoa > Chordata > Mammalia > Carnivora > Felidae > Acinonyx > Acinonyx jubatus. The sequence goes on along the minus strand of NC_069382.1, from coordinate 84,985,124 downwards.
AGAGATGCAGAAGAAAATGGAATTAGATGAATGCCCATTTATACAGATTTTTCATTTTTTTCAAGTTTTACCTTTGGACCGAACAGGAAAGAAAAGGACCCAGTTGCTGCACATCCCTTAGGGATGCTGAAGGTGTGCTGGGGCTTTGTGCCTCACCCACTGAGATCAGGTCAACAGAAGTTTCAGCAGGAGTCAAATAGTAAGTAGAAAGGCTCTTTATCCATTGGTGAGTTTATTCCACTTAAAAGTCCTTACTGGCAATCTTGGTGTTTTAAGACAGAAGGTAAATAGCATTGGGCTTTCTATTTTAATTCCCACAAAAGAGGGGAACATAAGATTATTAAAAATAGAGAATAAAAAATGCTTTTTTAAAAACAGAAAGCAAATAGGCAGTGAATCTCTGATCTTCCATTTTCCAACACTTGTTATTTGCAGGCAACTTACTTTACAGCTCAAATACACACTCCTTTTAAACAGTATGAATATGTTAAAACACTACTTTAATCTCAATTTGTTGATTCTTTGAGAATATCTAGTTAAAGATAACTTCAATCTTAAATCTACAGCATATATTTCCTATGTCCCTTGATGTGGGAAAAAAAATACCAGAAAAAATTTCACCCACTTTTCCAGAAATTTATAAATATACTCTACCTTTTTTCTTTTTCATTGGTTCATGGCTGTCTGGTGATGTGGGAATAGGAGAGGTATCCATTGGTTCGGATTCTTCAGTTGACACCTCCACTACAGTTTCTGTAATGACATCTGGCCTCATAGCAGCATGGATAAATTCTGGAGTTGATACACAAGGAGGGACAAACACTTCCACTATAAAGAAAAGTTGAAAAATTAAAATTTCCCACCCCCATTAACACTTTTTAATGCGGACAATTCAATATTTGATAGAGGTGAGACTTATTAACAATTCATCAAAACAGGATAAATGCCTGAGGTTAATTGCTGAATATGCAATATGATCTCAAGTACGTAAGGAAATAAATGCAAAGAAAATCAGGCTGAAGGTAAGGTGGTAAAAAGGTGGGGATCATACGAGGTCACCCCCCTTCTTCACATTTTTACATGCTTTCGAGCTTACTGTAGAAGACTTTGAATTATTTTGACAATTGGGAAAACATCTGAAAATAAAATAATAGTATAATATAATAGTGAGTTCTTTACTAATTACTTTCCTTCCTGGTACCCATCATTATGCTCTAACTAGGTAATACATGCACATGGTATAAAATTAAAAACATTTAATAAAGGGACGCCTGGGTGGCTCAGTCAGTTAAGCAGTCAACTCTTGATTTCGACTCTGGTCATGATCTCACGGGTCTTGAGATCAAGCCCCACATCATGCTCTGTGCTTACAGTGCAGAACCTGCTTCAGGTTGTCTATCTCCCTCTCTCTGCCCCTCCCCCACTTGTGCTCTCTTCTCTCTCAAAAATAAAATGTTACAAAAATATTTTAAAAACCATTTAATAAATGTGTCTGCAGTGAAAAGAAAGCACTTACAGATCATTTCAAAATATGAAGAAAAGGAAAACCTCATTACAGCCCAATTAATATCATCTTTCAGTATTTAAAATTTTATTTAATGTAACAGTCCTGATGTTTTGAGTCACTAAACCAATACATACAGACTGCCATTCAGTGTTCTATTACAGTAATGTTGTTCTGGTTTCCTTTCCATGTGCATGAATAATCAGAATAGGACATTTCTATTTCAATTAGGAGACAGTTAATACATACTATTGTGGATCAATACATTGACCAGCATGCCCTAACTTTTTTCTCACATCTCTAAATAATACATGGGATTCCAATTATGAAAAAGGACATTTGCTCTTAGGATTTATTATAAATGCCTATAATAAGAAAGGCCAATATCATTGTATTAAGTCAAATTAACACTTGGACATTAAAACTGGAAGACAAAACGACTCTCAAAGGCAGTCTTAAAGAAAAAACGGGACCAAAAGAAAAAGAAACTTGTAGCCTGAGGAGTATAGGGAAATGGTGGAAGCTCTATCTCCTCTTTCCACCTCTGATGGTTCCCTGGAGCTACTGCCTATTTATCACTGAAGAAAGGATAGAAAGCAGTCTTGGGAGGCAACTCCACCACTCCATGTGCCATTCCCTTAAGGACTACAAAGGTTTCTAATTTACCCAGAACTAGGAAAATAAGACATGACAGGAGAGGTAAAAACTTAACGAACATTTATTTGTCTATAGTGGGCATTTTCTGTATCATTTATTATAAAAATCAAGTATTTCAAGTATTTAAGTCTTGGGAACTTTGACAAAGATCAATTATTGCTGTCACAGGTATTCGTGCATAATAAACCTTGAGAACAACAACAACCCCCATGTATTTAAGAAGAAACTTTCAGGGCACCTGAACTGTCCTAGTCAGTTAAGCCACCGACTCTTGGTTTTGGCTCAGATCACGATCTCGCAGTTCGTGGGTTCAAGCCCTGCGTCAGGCTCCACACTGACAGCATGGAGCACTCTTGGGATTCTCTCCCTCCCTCTCTGCCCCTCTCCAGCTCCCTGCTTGCTCACTCACTCTCTCAAAATAAAAACACATTTTTTTTAATTAAAGACAAAAACAGAAGAAACTTTTATTTTAGATACGTGGAGTGATGTGACATGTTTAATATAAAACAGAACAATTCACATACCAGGACTTCTTGAATCCCTTAAGCAGGTAGGAGATTCCATATGAAGCAGGGCTTCAGCAGCTTCAATGGTCTTATCTGTACAGTGTGCATTACTGCTATGAACTGATGCTTCCACTGGGGGGAAAATAAGTTCTACTCAATTAAAAATATACTGAATACATTACTAAATTAAAACATATTAGTCTATGAGAAACAAATTCACTCTCATATGAATAAATAAGTCATTGATACATATTAGTCCATATAAATTATTTACACAAATAATTTAAAAAAACAATCCGGTATCTATACTTTACAAAATAAGTGTTGAATTATAAAGCAACTATTGAGAATGATTAGAAATTACCAAGAAATTTCTGAATCTTATCGAAAGGAAAACAAGGACAGACCCTTGAAATCTGAATCTTATATCAACTTTAGAACAAAACTAACTTGGGGGTACGGGGGTGGATAGTTGTAGTTTAACAATTGGGGAAGTCAATTCTGTATCTTGACATACTGCTACTGAAATCAGGGGAGATACCTTGCAGAATCAGTGGGAAACACACATTTCTACATTAGTTTAATGAACTGGTTTCTTACAGACCCTCCTAGGTGAGTACTCTAACATAGCACCAGAACACTAGGAACTTTCTTCCCAATAACCTTGTCTCTTCTTCAGGACTTCCCTGAGCTTTTCTGGGTTTTACCCAATAAATTTGTCTTTAACGTTTCTGTGTTTGTGGGGCGCCTGGGTGGCTCAGTTGGCTGAGCGTCCGACTTCGGCTCAGGTCACGATGTCACAGCTTGTGAGTTCGAGCCCCATGTTGGGCTCTGTGCTGACGGCTCAGAGCCTGGAGCCTGCTTCGGATTCTGTGTCTCCCTCACTCTCTCACCCTAACCCACTCGCATTCTGTCTCTGTCTCTCTCAAAAATAAACAAACATTAAAAAAAATAATAAATAAAGTTTCTGTGTTTGTTTTCCCATGAAGCCTTTTCTAATTCTGCCACCTTCTGTAACTCTTTTTTAGCACTGTCTGCTTTGCTGACTGAAATACCTGTGAAACAGTAAAACATAATACAGCAATCATTTGGGCTTTCAAGTCCAACAGCTTGGGTTCTGCCACTTATATGTTACCCTAGACTAGCTCAGTCTCCTCTTTCACAAAACAGGTGTATTACTTACCTCATATAGGTGTGAGAATTAAGTGACGTGCAATACCCATAAAAAACATGTACAGTGCCTGGCATATAGATAAGTATTTAATAAATAATAATTTCTTACCACTCCTATAAGATTATATGTTCCCTGAGGTCAGGAGGGCTATCTTAATTCATCTTTATATCTGCTATAATTTCCAAATAGACTTTAAATACAACAGACATGCAAGTATTTCTTTTATATATTAAAGTTAAAAACAACCCACAGACCTCACAGAGAAATTGGCCATTCAAAGCACAAACTTGCATTAATGACATATTAATTTCACACCCTGACTTAAAATGTTGAATATTCTACTTGGTAAGAGCTTCTGAAACATGAATATGCAACAGTTTCTAATTTGATAGATTTTTCTCAGTATGTCCTATAGAAAAACTAAAACGAAATATTTGTATAAACTGCATAAACCATATGACAGATCCATACATTCTACACACTAAAGATATGAATCTTTTAAAACTGTTTTCAGGAAACTCTGAATTGAAAAAAAAAAATTCACTTAATCTCAAAATTCACCAAATGCTAAAGCTTTAGCCTTAAACAGTAGTCATTTGGAGAGCATTTATTTAAAGGAAAAAAATCCAGTGACTGTTTTACCACCTGTTGCACATCATCCACACTCTCAAGCAAGGTACTGAGTCTCTCCAGTTGCTCTTTCCATTTATGGAAATCTGCTCAAAGCTAAACAGTTCCAGAGAGGCAGCCAAACCTCTAAGTAAATCTATCTTTAGGTGACCCTGCTTACTCTTTATCTGCAGCTTCACTGAAGCAAAGGATTCAATCAGTCCCAGCTCAACTTTAAGAAACTTAGTAAGTATAAAATATATTACCATTCTCAAGTAGTTTTTTCAAAGTGCCTCCCCCAACACTCACATGTATTAAAGAACCTTGGAAAGCAATTTCTCAGGCTTTTAAAATTTATTCTAGGAACTTCATTCTCTTTAGAGTCTGCTTGTGTTGCAATTTAGGTGTTGTCTTATGTGCTATTAATAAACTATCCTGGGTAAACTAATTCCTTATGTAATTGTATTAAGACACACCCTAAAAACCTTACCGTATTAAAATGACAGCTTCAAAGCACTTGATAATACAGAAACAGAATTTTACCCAATGTTTAATGTTTTCAGTTATAAACAATGAAATGTGCCTAATGGTTACATATAGTGCTGCTCTGAGTTTTTATGCAGTTTGAGGCACATTTCATGTTAGTCATGTTGCTATTTCTGACCTCAAACTCCCGTCTCCCCCAAATTCAACATATTATTTCCCAGAAATATTTTACATTTACAGAGTAAAACATTACATAACAAACTTTAAGAATTAAATTTACCAATTCATATTTTAAATTTAGGATAAGAATATAAAAAATGCAGATGTTCCTTATGAATTATCAAAGAGAAGATCTAATACTCTGTGTTCTGTCAACATATGGTTGTTGAGCACTTATTATAGCCAGATCCTGTGCCACAAATCTGAAATACAAGTGTGAATAGATCTCTGGCCTCATGAAGCTTATACTAAGAGTTTAGAAACATAAATGGTAGTATCAAAAACATAAATGAAAATAAAATATTTCAAAACTAAAGTACAAAATAAAGTTACTCTGTAAACTAACAGCTTATTAAGTAGAACACTGATTTCTTTTTTTTTTTTTGATGCTTACTAATTTTACCTTTTGTCATTTTTATTAACTGAAATAACCCTAAGCACTAGGAGCTCATACTTAGATCAATTTGCAATATTGTACCCATCAGTATCCAAGAATACTTAACCATTTTGTAAAAGAAAGCACTATCTCCTTTTAATTTTCTTTTGTTGATACAAGTCTGTAAATAGTTTCTGATAAAAGAAATTTAAGAAATATTTCTCAGGGTGCCTGGGTGGCTCAGTTGGTTAAGCTCAGGTCATGAGCTCCCAGTTCATGGGCTTGAGCCCTGTGTAGGGCTCTGTACTGATAGCAGCCTACTTGGGATTCTTTCTTTCTCTCTCTCTCTCTCTCTCTCTCTCCCTCCCTCCCTTCCCTGTTTTCTCTCTCAAAATAAATAAACTTAAAAAAATAAATATTTCTCTTATTCAAGTTTCTGTAATTTTTAAAACCTTTCAATTCCTTTGGTTCAGCTCAGTAATTCAAATACAATTTAAACTAGAATTATGCACAATTCTTAAGGATAAACATGAACTTAACAGTGTTGTACAATCAAAGTAAGCAAATAACCAAACTACATGCAAGGGCTGAAAACTCCTTATCTCTTACTTAAAACTTGATTTACTGGCATCTTTCTAGACCTGTGTATGAAATTAATGGGAGGAAAAAAATAAGCAACACATTTTAAAAATTGAAACAATGAAGACAAAAGTAATCTGAAAGGTATCATTTTCTACTTAAGACTAGTAGGTGGTGTTGCTGGTTAATCCCTCTTGAAGAAATAAATGTATCAAATAAACTTCAAAACAATTTCAACTTTAATCATTGTGCCAAAATCAAATTTGCTTTTTTATGCCCTCCTTTAGTATTGGTAAGAGTCTTGTTGTTTCATTTCCAGCTTTCTAATCAACTGGTGTTTGTATGGCAGAGTACTCCAGACTCACTCAACAGCTGTTACAAAATACCAAACTTGGTAATCAAGTCTGACAAGAGACATACCTCTCAGCTTTGCAGAAGAGAATGCTGGCAATGGATCTAGTTCATAAGAAAGTTCTTAAGGTCAAAAATAAAAATTAACAGCAACTTAATTTGAGAGCAATGGGAAAAAACAACAACAACATTTCCTTAAATGATAGTAGTATGCCCCTACAAGCAAGACCATAAACTAGTATTAGAAGGTCATCACTCAACTGTGCACCTGACTTACTACAGCTTATCTCCTAATGCTCCAAGGTGTCAACAGGTGAGTGAAGAATAAAAAGGAATGCAATAAAAAGGGGGGAAAAGGTAAAAATTTTGGGACACTCCATCTTTTCTTGTTCCTCTTTGACTTTCTAATTACTATAGTTACAATTTAAAAGTTTAAAAGGGAAAAAGAACTAAAATTATTTTTGTAAAATAGAGCTACTTGATGAAAACTTAACATGAGGCACGTTTAGTTTTTAAATTCCTGCAGCCAGATTTTAAAAAGTAAAACTGAAATTAATGCCTTTCATTTAACCCAGTATAATCAATATATTGTCATTTCAACACGAAATCAATATAAAAGTTTTCCACAGTTTGTTTAAATTAGTTAAAATTTAAAAAAATTAAAAATTCAGTTTCTCAGTCACATTAAGTACTCAATAGCCATATATGGCTAGTGGCTATGGTACTGAAAAGTGCGGACTAAATAAAACTGTAACACAGATATTCTCAAAACTTTTTTGGTCAAGGGAAACTTTTATACTCAAACTACTGAAGACCACAAAGAGATTTTGTTTATGTAAGTCCTATTTTTATGAATTTTTTTATTTTATAAAAAAAATTTTTTTTTACTATTTATGGGGGGAGAGGGGCAGAGAGATAGGAATACACAGACTCCAAAGCAGGCTCTAGGCTCTGAGCTGTCAGCACAGAGCCGGATGCGGGGCTCAAACTCAGACCATCAGATCGTGACCTGAACCCAAGTCAATTGCTTAATTCACTGAGCCACCCAGGTGCCTCTATACAAGTCCTATTTTTAGATATTATTCTATTTGAAATTGAAATTAAGAAGACATTACAATATAAGTTCATTGAAATAATAAACCCAATACTTGTAATATTTTTATGAAAACAGATTTTCTATCACAAACAAAAATCAGTAAGTAGCTTTGTTTTACATTGTAGCAACTTTTTGTTAATACATGATAGAAACACAGTTGAATTCATATTTGCTTCTTCATTCAATTTATTGTGATATCAAGTCACATAGCCTCTAGAAAACTCTGAACACTTGTGAAAGTGAAAAGGCAAATGTCTTAGCATTATTATGAAAACAATTTTGACCTCACAGACTCCCTGAGCCTAGTTACTCCCCAGATCCTCAGATAAGAGATTTCAGTTTTTAAGAACTGCAACTGTAATTTGTTGCCAAACATAATAACAACCAAATTCTACCTTAGTGTTTCTGTAACTTTTAGCTTCTAGTGTGTATATAGATGAAAAATTATATTCTATTTTCCGTAAGTACAACAGCATTTTGTCCACTTACACATAAAGGACTTAGCAAGTTTTTCACAAATACTTCTTTGCATCCCTATGAACATTTAAGCTATAGATTAACACAGGGAGTTTAAATAATTATCAAGAACATTCTCCTGCCTGCCCTTTTCAACCAAGCACATGTTTCTAAAGATTTTATGTTAAATTATCCTGGTTGAGTACTTAAACATTGATGTTACTCTTCAACTCAGTTTTTATATGAATTTTAGTACTTATGCTGCAATGAATTCTGAAGAGTAATTTCTTAAACACATTTCCAAATAAAAATTTTTAATGAATGCCATTTTTCCAGGTTTATTTTAACACATGCTTCAGTTTTTCACATCCTAACTTGTTTCCAAATTGATCTTTTCAAGATTGATACCAGATATTTCAATTTACAGTAAACTGGAAATGATTTTCAAGTTCAAATTTCACAATGACCTTTGACAAACTAGACAGATTTGTTTTGTCAGTGAAAATACTTAAGCTAAATTTCCAGAACCCCCCCTTCCTGCCCCCCCCCCATTTATTAACAGCATTAAAGTAGAGCAAAAGTTCTGGTGACCTTATCTCTCAATTCCAATTTCTTAATTCTCAATTTCTTAAAACAAGTAGAAACAAGTCAAGGGAAGTATAATTGAGAACAAGAAGGTAGAATATTTTAAATTGAAAATCTTCCAGAAAGTCTATAGACCATACACACCCAGTGCTTTCACATAAATGTTAAGAAAGTAACATTCATTTTTCCTATAGACATTTATTTTTCCTATAATTAGCTATATACGTTTATGTGTGTGTATATATACATACTATGTATGTATGTATGTATGTATGTATGTATGTATACATGAAAATAAGCCTGAACTATATCATAGTCTCATTCAACATAAAGACCTGGCCTCAAGTTCCAATGTGGCACAAAGACTGGCTAGCAGAAATTAACCCAAGTATGTAATGACCTTACAGACATATTCATTCACATGGTGTAATGTAAAAAAAATCCTTCACTGTCCATTAAATATTTGAACCACTTATAATTTTAGAGCTTTAAAAATTATTAAAGATCCCCTAGTCAGTCTTGTTCTCTTACAGAAAGTGAAGCCTTAGAGAAGTCAAGTCACTAGCACACAATTAGGTTAGTGACAGTGAGATGCAGATCTTCATCTCCTGACTTCAGGGTCAAGGCTCTTTCTCATACATCACACTGTAAATGAAAGTTTTATAAAGTATGTCAAGTCTTTACCACAAAAATATTTTCTATGTTAAAATAAAACTGATTCTTAATAAGTAAGCTTATTTATTTCATTCTTAACTCAAACTCCTCTGACAGCATAAATGGTAATAACTAAAGCTGAAGTTGATACCTAAAGTTGATAACTTCAAAAGGAGGAAAAGCAAAACTGTATCCTCAGTACCTTAACATATAACAATATAGTAGTGGTAATATTAAGTGCTTTATAAACTTAGAAACAACAGTTTTGCTAACAATATTCAACTTAAAGCTTACCTCCTTCTACAAGTTTTCATTAGTATCAGTTATTATACACTAATCATCAACCTATTATAGCATTAACATTTATGTATTGCATAGATTTACATCTGTCTCCCCAATTAGACTGTAAAATCTTTATGAGGAAGAATTATGTCTAACACTCGATGACTTCCCTCAAGGGAATAAAAAAGTATCATTCTATTTTACAAATACAAACTTCACAAACATTACTCCGCCAACATCACTGGAAATTGGCAGCAATCTAAATTTTTATTAATTTAGATCCATGATTCTTCATTTTATGGGTCACGTTTCTTCCCCAACTTTTAACTCACTGAATAATCCTTGGGTAAATCAGCAAACCTATCTCAAGTTTCCTTCTAAAACAGAGCTTGTAAAAGAGCTTCAGATTACGTGAAAATTATTGAGGAAATAATCTGAAAACAATTATATGTAAAACATATTCTTTACAGAATATTATACTCACAAGGAAACTTCAATTGTAAGATTCATAAATACTAAAGAAATGCAGTAAGACTAGAAAACAACATATAACCTAAAAACCTCTTATCAAAGGAGATAAAACTTGTGTTTTCAAATTGCAGACTGCCTATATGTTTCCACTCCAAACAAAATATCTACAGGTCTCGTTCAGCTTCGCTAATTCCAAAAGCTTATGAAAGAAATACCTTCCACTGGGAAAATTAAGCCCTCTGACATTAACAATGTTTTTCCTAATTCTGTGGGGGCTATGCTACGGTTCTCCTGGTATGTTCACAATCACTGAAAACATTTCTCTAAATGTTTAACACTCACAGAAATATCACTGACCCCCACAATTACAGGTATTGTTAGTACCAGTAACATGAGGCCTAAAATTCCATTCCTTCATATTATTAATGGACTGAACATACAGAAAAGGAACCAAGTTCTCGCTGTACTCTGCCTCTTATTTACTGATACTTAGGTTCTTGCTCTTACAAGAAAGTAACTGTCCAATATGTTTTAATCATCACGCAGTAAACTGTGATTTTTCTTTGGGACTTTTGATATGTGCATTACATCTTACAGGATAAAAGGCTAGTCACTTATGTGTTATACAATACAGTTATATTATTCAAGACTTTATTTCAACTTCAAGCCCTTCCGTTAAATTTAGAGATACGCATTTATGTTCATGATTCTCCCCAACCGAACTACTAATTTCACACTCTCAAAGGGTAACATCTTTTTGCAACATTAGTCTTTGGTATTTCCCATCTTCCAACTCCCATAGCTGGCGATATGAAACAGAACCCGGGGAAAAGAAACATGTATGCTTTGTTGTTAGCATAAGTAAATAATATTCAAGCACTGCTACATCGATTCAGGGCCCTCACTGCGCTGTCTGCTATTAAGTAAAGCTGCTTTTTCTATGTAACTTAAGTCCGTGCCCTTCCGCTGCAGCAGAGGCGCTGCACATCCCCCACCCCCGCGGCCACTTCCGTGTTTACACTCCTCTTCCCTCCAATTCCATGCGTACATTGTCAGCTTCACTCCCGCCCAATCTTCATTGGCCCAGCGCGGGCCCAGAGTCCCGCCCCCAGAAATCAACGTTCTTATTTGGAACATCTTAGAGAGCAGATTGGAACCAAAGGCCTGTCAATCCCGCCCGTTCTGTCCTCTCCGAGGCGCTTCCGCTATGGTGGGAGGTTTGGGGGGGAGGGGAAAAGGGGGCAATTCCGTGCTGAGACTTCCCTAGGGCCAAGACTCCCTCTCGCCCGCCCCACTCCTTCACATTCACCCACTGTTTACAAAAATAACCGTTCTTCTCTGATGCCTCAACCGTCCAGGTCAGGGGTACAAAATATATTCCGTGTCCTTCCCATTCTTACCCCTAAAAAAACAACCCACGAGGGAAGGGGCATAAGCCTACTTCTTCACAGCCACCCATTAAATGAGGAAAGGGAGGCGGGCCCCTGAGAGCAACATCAACCCGGGCTATTCCACATTATTCAGTGACCCTTTCCAGAACCGTTACTCCTGAGACTGCACAAGGTGGGGACGTGAAGAGGAGGGGCAGAGCATTTTTTTGGCGGGTATCGGTCTACCGGACGTGGCCCGGGGCTGCATCGTCCACGCGGAAGTCACGGATTTGTGGACCAAGTCTCAAAGGAGAACGGAGCGGGGGTGGCGAGCGTTCACCGGAGAAGCCCGCCGCCCCCGACCGCGGGCAGTAGCGGCCTCTCCGGCCAGACAGCGTGGCAGGCGCAGCCGAGAGACAACAGCCTCACTCACTTCCTGGTTCCTCAGCAACTGGGGTGAAGCGCACAACTCGTCCGCCCCCGAGTCCCCAACTTAACTGCGGCTCGGTTCTCCGGCACCCGCTGCCAGCGCTCCGCCCGGCAGCTGCCGCCGCTGCTCGCCGAACACACCCTGAAGCGACAGCGCCAGATTCGAGGCAGGTTACTCTCCAAGGTGATCACTTCCTGATTCGTCGCCTCCATTACTTCATTCACTACCCCCCTTTCCCCCGGCCGCCCCGGTGACTGAGGTGGACACTGAACCCCCTGCACTGACCGCCACAGGGGAGTCACCCCGCCTTCTGTGCACCCCCTCTCCTGCTGCACCGATGCACAGGAGAAAAGTTCCCTGTCCTTACCAGCCCGGATGAGCAGATCCAGCTGGTTCGTGGGTCCCTCATGCAGAGACGTCGCCATGTTTATCCCGGGGCTGGAGCTGCTGCTTCACATTGACTTACACCGTGAGCAGCGGCAGCAGGGGAGGAGGCGGAACCCACGGCCGGAGATACACGCCGTGCGACCGACACACACTCACGCACTCGCACACACTCAGACGCCCGGATCCTTGCGCGTCCTCCGACAGGAAGCCGAGGCCGGCCCGCCTCCCGCCGCGGGGCTGAGAAACCCCACCACCTAACGGCAGGGGCGGCGGCGGCGGCGGCGGCGGCGGCGGCCGCCTCGGCTGGCAACGCGATCCTTCCGCCCCGCGTTCAGACAGGAAGTCCCGGACGCCCGCCCCGGAGAGCGGCCGCGGCCCACGGCGAGAGACACCTGAGGCTGGAAACCGCCCCGGTAGCCGCGGCTAGGACAAGGCCCCTCGGCAGGAAGAGGCACATTTCACGCTCTGCGGAAGAAAAGTCTGCAATTGTCCCCACTTTGGAAAAAAGCCATTAATCAAATTTTCTTCCTGGAAGAGATCTAATACCTAGTCCAACAGCTGTAAATAAAGGTGGCTATTTAACTTGTTTTTGGCCGTTTCAAAGCTTATGCAACATGTAACCCGTCCACTTCAAAAAGCTGCACTTTAAAACAGGAATACCAACAACAAAAAAGGCATACCTACAAAATATTCTAAAAGCTTTACTTGGAAAGTTAAGTAGTTTACAACTACTTTAAGAGGCTGGCTTCGTCTTTTTTCCTCTACAGCAGTGTTAAAGAGCACACTAAACAGGTATTTATTAGTAAACAACAGAATTTGCCAACCTCTGGGAGATTAGATTATCCTTCCCCAATTTGCTAGTCATGAAATTCTCTTCTTACCCTTTCATTTCTGTTTGGTTCATTTGGAAACAAACGTATTCATTTGTATCATCTACTTTTAAAAATCTTTTTCATAGAAACAAATAAGTACATGCTAAAATACAATAGAAGGGCGAGATAAATTGCCATTTAGTGATTTTAAATTTATTGACAACACAAAATCAAACCAATAAAATGACTCAGATGAATCTTCATTAAAACAACAACAAAAAATTCTTCCCTGGTTTCAAAATTTCAGAACCTAAGTTTGAAACAAAATGTTGCTCTGAAGTTGTTTCTACATAAAATTTACATAAAACAGTGCCTCCTACAGAGTAAGTGCTCAGTAAGTATTGGCTAAATACACACCAAAAAAAAATTTGGCAGTTACAAATTTAAGGTACAATTTTTATGATCTGAATTGAATGAACTGTGCTGATAATCCGAGGGGAAAAAAAGTTTTCCAGTGGTAATATTAATGCAATATTTGGCAAAACTTTGCCCAACATGTCAGTGCAATTTTAGAATAGACTTGCATAGCCCATGACTTTTTTTTTTTTTTCATTTATATACTCATTTATTCTCTTGGAGCTTTGTCCTAGCCCTTCCACCATGATACCCACCCTCCCATAAAAGAACTTATATGCCATTTCCAGAGTACAACTCCCCTTAAACTCAATAAGGATCTTTCTTGCATTATCATGGTATCATGGTAAACTTTCACCTGTTGGACAAAAGGGACTATATGAGTGGTAGCTTTTTAAATCTCTAGTCAATTTAAAACAAGGATCATCTACTGATAAGCAGCATCTTAAACTGAGACAGTTTCCAGGTGGGGGATGATAAGGAAAACCAAGAAGCAATTCCTGGCTTTAGGCAAATCACTGAAATTGATAATAAATTTGAATGTCTACTATCAATCAGTAGTTTTTCATGTATTTAAAAAGAAAGAGAAGCTTATTTTTTCTGGAGGCAACAGGTTAACTTGGGCTCAAGGAGGAATACACAACAGAAGAGTCAGTTTGAAGTATGATATATAACTTTTACCTCACGATTTGCATCCTGAGATATATCTTAAGAAGTCAATAGAGTGTATTTTACTCTTTGTACATCTTAATTATATGTATTTACCTCGCCTTATATTTTAAGTTCCAAGAGAAGAGAAGCTGTATCTATTCCCACCTAATACTTGACAGTATTCCTGTGTGTGTGTCTGTGTGTGTGTGTGTGTGTGTGTGTGTGTGTGTGTGTGTGTGTGTGTAATAACAGAAATCAATTCAGAAAGACTGGAAAGTATTCCTACATATTTAAAGTTCTTGTAAAAACACAATTCCTTGGGCTTTAATGCAATTCTGCCTTTCTACTGAAACCAGACTTTCAAGAGCCACCAATATTTTTTGCAAACTAAAAATACTATATTGGGAATAGCAAGTAAGGAAAAGCTGCTGCTGGAAATATAAATTGGTACAAACTTTCAGGAAAGCAGTGTGGCATTATATATCAAGAATCTAAAACAGGTTCATGTATTCTGACCCAGGAGTTTCATTTCCAGGGCCTAGCCTGAAGAAATGGAAGACACTCAATTGACTGATTGCTCCATTAAAAATGATTTGAAGAATTTTTTTTTTTTTAAGGAATTGTCCAGCTGTTTTTCCTGGTGACTGTACCATTTTACATTCCCAAACCAGCACTGTATGAAGGTTCTAGTTTCTCCACATCTTTGCCAACACTTAACTATTTTTGGTCCATTTGTTTTTTATTTTTTATTTTTTTCTTATTTTCTTTTTAAAATTTAGTACTTTTTTTTTTAAGTTTACTTATTTTGAGAGAGAGACAGAGAGAGACAGAGAGCGTGCGCAGGAGGGGCAGAGAGAGGGAAGGAGACAGAATCCCAAGCAGGCTCTCCACACTGTCAGCTCGGAGCCTGTTGCAGGGCTTGGACTCATAAACCATGAGATCATAACCTGAGCCGAAATCAAGAGCCAGATACCTAACCAACTGAGCCACGTTTGAAGAATTTTTAACAACACAGTAAAATAGTAAAAATATAAATGTGCCAAGATTTAATTACATATGTATTTGTTCTACACAATATGACCCAAACCATGTAGTACATGTGAATGTATGTATATATAATATGTGTACGTGTATAGTATACACACACATTCACACACATTCATCTGCATTTCTCAAGTCTTCAAGATTAAGCAGGTATTAATAAGCAGAATAAAAAACTGAGTAAGAATAGATAGGTTAGCATGGTAGACACTTTAGAGCAAATTCACATTCTGCTAATAACATTACAGAAAGGTATCTCCTACACTAAAGTTACTGCTCTATATTAGCAAGGAAAAAAGATAAATAGCTAACATTTTGGAAAAATTTTTTAATGTTTATTTTTTATATGGGGGGGGGGGGGGGACAGAATCTAAAGCAGGCTCCAGGCTCCGAGCTGTAAGTTGTCAGCACAGAGCCTGACAGCCTGCTGCAGGGCTTGAACTCACAACCAGGGACATCATGACCTGAGCTGAAGTTGGATGCTTAACCAACTGAGCCACCCAGGCCCCTGATAAATAGCTAACTCTTATTGAAATAAAAGCTAGTGGTTCCATGGTGTAATGGTTAGCACTCCGGACTCTGAAATAAAAGCTACTATGCTAAATGCTTTACCTTCGCTTTTTTCACATATTCCTCTCTACATTTCTGTGAAATGTATATTGCCATTGTGCTCATTTTATAGATGTGGAATCTAAGGTTCCGTGAGCAAGGTCATCGAGTTAATGGGAGGCAGGGCCAGGATTTGAACCCAAACACTGACTCTAAGAGCCCTTACTCTCAAACGCTACCCAAGCACCAAAGTAACAAGGCCTTCTTATCTGTTACAATGCATTTAGTACCTGTCCATTTTCTTTCTTGTCTGAAAATTAGTTTATATTCCTCCCTTCAAAAGGTGGAACCTAATTCCCCTCTCCCTTTGTGTGTGGGCTGGACTTAATGACTCACTTATAACAAATAGCATAAAACTCAAGTGATGATGTAGAACTTCAGAAACTGTCTGCTTGATCTCTTCCTCTTGGGTCACTCTCTCCAAGGAAGCCAACCACCATGTCATAAGTACACTCAAGTAACTATGCAGAGAGGCCTTTCAGGCAAGAAAACAGGGCATCTTGCCAACAGTCTTGTGTCTGAGCTATCTAGAAGACAGACCCCTCCCCCAACCCCCCAGCCCTAATCAAGCCTTCAGGGGACTGCAGCCTCACGAAAATCCCTGAGCTAGAACCATGCAAATAAGCCACTCCCCAATCCTTAACCTTAAAAACTACCCAGGCCCTTGGGCAGCTCAGTCGGTTAAACATCTGACTTCAGCTAAGGTCATGATCTCACAGTTTGGCTGGAGAATTTGAGTCCCGCATCAGGCTCAATGCTGTCAGCACAGAGTCCACTTCAGATCCTCTGTCTCCCTCTCTCTCTGCCCCTCCCCTGCTCACGCTCTGTCTCTCTCTCAAAATAAATAAATAAACATCCATAAAGTATTATTAAAATGAAGGCGTTTGAACCCAAAGTCACGTATTCATTTATTCAACAAAGAATTATCTAGCACTTACTTTGAGCAAGTTTCTATCATAGGTACCTATTATCACACCTGGTAACACTACGTTATATTAACAAAAGAAAAGAATTAAGCCTTCCTAATTCACATAGAACTCCCACTAATGGTGAAGTCCTTAGAGACAGTATGATGTACAAAATTGCTTATACATGAAATTAGGGAAGAGTGAATATATACTACATTTTTAACTACCACCCTGGAAAGTTAAATTATTTTTATGTATAAAAGCCTTCATAAAGCATACATTTTTAATGAGGGGTTCACAAAGGCAAAATTTTGTTAGTACAATGTGCATTTTTCTAAGAAGAGTCATGGCTATTTTTAGACTCTCAAAGAAATCTATGACTCCTAACAGTTATTTCATCATAAATTATCTTGCCGTATGCATTTAAGGACCACGAAAACCCTACAGTGAGTAAGGACTCAGTATGTACCGTTTTGAAGGCGGATGGTTTGGTTTAGGTTTTCTGCATTTTACTTAAGTTATTCCCGGGCCCGACTCTTCCTTGAGCTTACTGTCTCTACACTCTATAGTTTACACTGGGTGACACACAGCTTCGGATTCTTAGAAGCCACTCCTAAAAGACCGTCAATTGATTATTGTAGCTGGTTTTTTCTAATGGATATTAGAGAAACAACTCTTTCCAAATAGCATTTATTAAGTGCCCATATGTACATGACACCCTGCAAAATGAGTTTAAATAGTTAACGATCTCTGTATTTCAGATAACATTTATGACAGCTGATTTCAAGGGTTTGGGTTCTTTATTATCCTTAAAGAATTTGTAGAATCTTGAATACTCTGTAAAAATCTTTTTCAATTCTTATGAAACTTTCTAAGAGCTAATACATAATTCCCATTTAGCATGTTTATGAAAAAATTAACAACGGAGTTCTTAACTAAGATCTACTGCAACTCTAGGTTAAATTCTATCTTGAGTGATTCCAAAAGGAATATTCGGATTAACTAATTTCTTCCCCTCTCACAATACAGCTTCTGCGTGCTACCTACCAAAAAATTCCTCAGAGGTCAACACTGAGCTTTTAATTGCCAAACCCAGCCAACTCCTCTTAGTCCTCCAAACGAATGACATTATTGGCCACCCCTTAACGAAATCCTTCCCTTCGTTTGATTTTCATGAGAATTAACTGCCTGGCTTTGTTTTTTTTCCTATTTGTTTCTTTTCAGTTGATTTCACCCATTTCTCCACAACCCTTAAAGGTGGCTGTCCTCCCAAAGTGTGATCCTTAACCATCTTCTCTCTTCATTCTTCAGTCTCTCAAGAATGTTATTACCCATCCAACACTAGTGTTTTCAATATTATTTCTCTACTGATCAAAAATCAGTATCTCAAGGCCTGACTTATTATTTTTTTTAGCTCTAGGCTATAATTTCCAATGTTATGGTAAACATCTTTATTGGGCTAACCCACTGGTACCTAAAGGTCTTTTTTTTTTTAATATTTATTTATTTTGAGAGAGGTGGGGCAGGGAGGCAGAGAGAGAGAGAAGGAGAGACAGAATCCCAAACAGGCTCCTCCACACTATCAGAACAGAGCTGGATGCAGGGCTCGAACTCACAAACTGTGAGATCATGACCTGAGCTGAAATCAAGAGTCAGATGGACGCTTAACCAACTGAGCCGCCCAAGCGCCCCTAAAGATCTTTTATCTACAAATCTCCTATCAACAACATTACCATCTTCCCAGGCTAGAAATCTGCATCATCTATGATCCTAGTTTAGGTATTCATGTATTATACAATTTTTGAGAAGGATTCAAAACCTACGTGAAATTATAAAACATAATGTAACAAACATTTATCTTTCCAACATCCAGAACAACAACTGTTAACATTTTGTTATTTATGCCTGAAGATGCTTTTTTCCCCCTAAGAAATAACACATTACAGGGTAAGATAACATCTTTCAGGACTACTCTCAGTTCTCATTCACCATTTCATTTCCAAAGAAACCACTATCATTAAGTTTTATGTACATTCTTCTAGTCTATTTTTTACATTTGTGTGTGTGTATGTGTGTATGTGTGTGTGTGTGTGTGTGTGTGTGTGTGTGTGTGTCCCAGAATAATTTATACTATTATTTTGCATGCTTTGGGTACATAAATGACATTATTCTATATACACCATTCTAAAATTTACTTTTTTTCATTCAAGATTTACATTCTATCCATGCCGGCATAAATAAATATTGCTATGCTTTTTAGATGCTGCAAAATATTCCAATGCATGAATTTACCCCATTTTATTCATCAAATTATCTACTGGTAGGCAAATAAATTTATTTCCATTTTCACTTTAATGAACAATGCTGCAAAAAATTCTTATCTAAACATGTAGGCTAGGGGTGTCTGGGTGGCTCAGTCTGTTGGACATCCGACTTCGGCTCAGGATATGATCTCATGGTTCGTGGGTTCAAGCCCCACATCAGGCTCTGTGCTGACAGCTCAGAGCCTGGAGACTGCTTCTGATTCTGTCTCCCTCTCTCTGCCCCTCCCCGGCTTGCACTCTCTGTCTCTCTCCCTCTCTCTCAAAACTAAACATTAAAAAAAAACATGTACGCTAGAGTTAGTTCACTGTATATACCTACAAATAGAATTTTTATAGAATAGAATAAGTACATTTTTATTCTATATGTTACTCTATCCGAAGTATCTATGCAAGTCTAAAATCCCATCAGTGATGTGGTAAAAGTTTCCATTTTTCTCAAATTCTTGTCAATACAAGATATAATCAGACTTTAAAAAGTCTATTGGGTGACAAGAAAATTTTCATTGTTGTATTAATTTGCATATACTTAATAAGTACTGGGGATACTTTTTCATATACTTACTGGCCCCCTATAAATTGCCTAGTCATATCCATTGTCATTTTTCTAGGATACTTTTTGTCTTAATGAGGTATAGAATGTCAACATATCATAGATAATAATTCAGATATGTGTTGCAAATATCTTCTGCCAACCTGCTGTTTGACTTTTAATTTGGTTGGTCTATAGTATCCTTTGTCCTATAAAAACTTTACATTTTGATGTAGTAAAATTAATATGTGTTTTAATGTATGTTAAATAGTCCCTGGAATAAAAAGGAAATCATAAAGAACTTAAGAAATATTTAGAAATGAATTACAATTAAAATATAACATGTCAAACTAGGTGTGGCATAGCTAAAACAGTACTTCAGAGGTCAGGAGATGAAAAGGTTTAAAAACAAGCTAAGCATTCAACTCATAAAGATGGAAAAGTCAACAGAACAAAACCAAAGAAACAGAAGGAAAGACATAAAAAAGAGTAGGAAAAATGAAATAGAGAACAATAATTTTAAAAAACAGAAAAGATTCACAAAACCAAAAGATGGTTTTGAAAAGATTAATAAAATAGACCTCAGCAAGAGTCATCAAGAAAAGAAGGTGCAAATATAAAACAAAACGGGAGAAATAACCATAAGTACAATAGATATAGAAAATAAGAAATCAGTATTCTAAACAATTGTATGTTAGGCTTAAATGTGGATGAATTATATAAAGAAACTGTATAAATTATATAAAGAAAAAATGAATAGTAAGTAGTAGAGAAATTAAAATGTAGTCCACAACCTCCTCTCCATATTATTTGTGAAAAGTCCTAAACTTAAAACAGAGCATGGAGAATCCATCAATTAACTGACCACATCAAAAGATTAAAGGAGAAAAATTGTAACTTACCAAAAAATGCAGAAAAAGCATTGGATAAGACTCCATATTTATGTATAACTAATACAAAAATAAAACCAAAAGCACAGATGGGAATTCTTTATACACTAAAACCTACAACAAACATTATACTTTAGATTGCAACTTTAGCTACACTCCCTTCAAGATTAGAACAAAACAGGGATGCCAATTAGTATCACTACTCTTCAACATATTAGAGTTCTTTACCGACATTATAAGAAAAGAAAAAGATGTGAGATAAGCAGAAAAAATAGAAGAGGGCTGAGTTGTAACAGCTGAGACCCTCTTAGACCAGTAAGCTCCCAAATGATCCACAGATGACCACAAATAGGTAAGTAAGTCCAGCCATCTCAGCAGAACCACATAGCTAACCCACAGTCTCAGGAAAAATCCATAACTAGTTCTTGTTTCAGGCCAATAAATTTGGGGTTGGTTTGCTATGCAACAATAGCTGATACAAGTAAGGAGTGATGGGTATCCGTTACTGGTTAACTTATAAAGGTAAAATGTAATGGGTATCTATCCTGGAGTATTGTGTGGCAACATATTACATATACACAAAGCAACATGCATGGATATTAAGAACAGTACTTACTAAAAAATGTAGCAAACAGATACATAATACCATTTATATAAATGTTAAATATGTACAATAGGATATACACAATGTTACAAAATATGGCTTGATCAAATTAAAGTCGATGCTTATGAGGAAGGGAGATGTGATTGTCGTATACATAAAAAGGATAGAAAGGAACAGATCAATTGAAACAATAAAAAGAGGGTGTGAAGTACCCTCTTACTTTTTTTTTTCCTATGTAAAAAGCCAACTATCTTAATATAATTGATTGATAGCCCATCCTTTCCCACCGATTTATAAATCTATGTCTATTATACACCAGGTTTATAAATACATGCTTACTCGGTTTCTGGGGTTTCTATTCTATTCTATCCTAATGAACTATTTGTCTGTGGGCCAAAAACACATTTAAAATTTTTCTAGGGCTATATACTCATTCCTTAAAGATAGGAGCGCAAGTACTCTACACTTTGCTCTTCTGCAGAATTGTCTAGATTATTTTTGATCTTTATCTAAGAGTTTATCAACTCCACCAAAAACAATACCTGTTAAGATTTTGACTGGAATTGTGCTAAATTTATAGATTGGGGAAGAATTAACAGTTTTACCTTGTCCATCTTTCCATGTGTGTTTGTGGGTTAAAGACGAAAGGAATTTCCTCCTAAGTTATAGATCTCTTCATTTATTTATGCTCCTCAATAAAGTTATATTCTTATTTTCATGAAAGTATTGCATATTATTGTTAAGATTTATTCCTAGGGGTGCCTGGGTGGCTCAGTCAATTGAGTGTCTGACTCTTGATTTTGGCTCAGCTCATGATCTCCTGGTTCATGGGATCGAGCCACGCTGTGAACAAGGAGCCTGCTTGGGCTCCTCCTCTCTCTCTCTCTCTCTCTCTCTCTCTCTCTCTCTCTCTCTCTCTCCCTCTCCTTCCCTCTCCCTCCCTCCCTCTCTCTCTCTCTCTGCCCTGCCTCACGTGTGTGCACAAACATTCTCTCTCTCTCAAAATAAATGGATGAACATCTTTAAAAAAAGATTTATTCCTAGATATCTAAGGTTTTTTTACTATTATGAATGGGATCTTTTTGTTTCACTTTTATTTTTTTATTTTTAAATTTTTATTATTGAAGTATAGCTGACATACAAGGTTAGATCAGTTTCAGGTGTATAACACAGTGATTCAACAATTCTATATATTACTAAGTGCTTACTAGAATAAGTGTGGTCATCATTTATCACCAGATAATGTTTTTACAATATTATTCACTATATTCTATGTGCATGTATAGCCTCATGACTTATTTATATTTTATAATTGGAGGTCTCTACTTCTTGATCCCCTTCACCTATTTTGCCCATCCCCCCACCTTCCCTCCCCTCTATCAACCAACACTTTGTTCTCTGTATCTATGGATCTGTTTCTGGTTTTTATTTGTTTTCTTAAGTTACACACATTTATAAATGGAACCAGATGATATTTGTCTTCCTCTGTCTGACTTATTTCATTTAGCATGTTATACCCTCTAAGTTCATCCTAGAGCCATGTTGTTACAAATGGCAAGATCTCATTCTGGTTTTTTGGCTGAGTATTATTCCTGTGTGTGTGTGTGTGTGTGCGTGTGTGTGTGTGTGTGTGTGTGTGTGTGTGAGCGCTCATGCATGCACACATGCATACCACATCTTTATTATTTTCTGATTATTGTTCTTATATACGGCAACCCTGATGAACTCTCTAAAGCAGTTTTAAAATCTATGCATTTTCTTAAATTTTATGTGTTAATTAAACCATTTGTGAATACCAGATTTGTTTCTTCCCTTCTGATCTTCATACTTTTTATTTCTTTTTCTTATTTACATTTGCTAGGACCCCCATAAAAAATGTTAGTTAGTACAGATGATAGCTGGCATCCTGTTCCCCTACTAATTATGGTATTTGCCATAATTTTTAATATAGATACCTCATTAAGCCCCAATCCAGATTAAAAGTCTCAGAAGATGGTGAACTTTTACACCTACTGAAATGATTGTACGGGTTTTCTCTTTTAGTCTATTCATATGGCAGATTAACAGATTTTCCTTTTTCTTATTTTTTTTAAGTTTATTTACTTATTTTGAGAGAAAGAGAGAGGGAGGATGAGTGGGGCAGGGGGACAGCAAGGGAGAGAGAGAACCCCAAGCAGGCTCCACACTCAGCACAGAGCCCCAAGTGGGGTTCGATCTCAGGACTATGAGAT
This sequence comes from Acinonyx jubatus, assembly GCF_027475565.1. Lineage (NCBI taxonomy): Eukaryota > Metazoa > Chordata > Mammalia > Carnivora > Felidae > Acinonyx > Acinonyx jubatus. Next base: position 84,961,919 of record NC_069382.1, on the reverse strand, counting down.
CATGACCTGAGCTGAAATCAAGAGTTGGACGCTTAACTGACTGAGCCACAAAGTGCTTCAACAGATTTTCTAATAGCCTTCTTTGCCTTCCTAGTATGCAGTTAGTCACTATGTGTTTTTTAATTAGCACTAGATTTACTATTATTTATTTAGAATATTTGTAGCTATGATCATACATAAATTCAGCAAGAAATTTTCTTCTTTTTATATTGGGTCAATTTTAAAGTAAAGTTATACTACCTCCATAAATGAGTTGGAAAGCTTTCCCTCTTTACTGTTTCCATAATAGTTTGTATATAATAGGGAGTATGTATCCCTTGACATTTTAGTAATAGACCTCGGTCTGGTGGATTTTATTTGAATGAGGGAATACATGTGTAAAATTAAAGAACTTAAAAAGTTGATTTGAATGTTTTCTATTTCTTCTTGAATCAATTGTAATTTATATATATTTTTTTTTCATTGCCCATAGATTTTCAAAATCCTTGGCAATAGGTCATTCACAGTACTTTCTTATGATTTCCAAACTCTATTCTACTAGTCATTTTTTTTTCTTCATAGTGCTCATTTTTCTTTGGTCTGTCTTTACAGAGGTTCATCCATTTTTTAAAACTTATGGTTTCATCAATAATCTATTTTATTTTCTATTTCATGAATATTGACTTTTATCTTTATCATTTCCTTTCATTTACTTAATTTGATTTATTCTGTTGGTCTTTTATTAACATCTAAATGCTCACTATATCAATCTTTCATATTCTCCAATAAATGCATTTAGAGCTACTAAATTTTCCAGTGAGTTCTATTTAAATTACATCTCAAATTTCTATATGCGACGCTTTCATTGTTATTTCGTTGCAAATGTTTTATAATTTTCATTTTCTCTTTCATCAGTTAATGAGTTTTTAGTTGCCAGTGTAAAGTATTTTGATTTTCACTTCATTGTTGGTTTCTAATATATCTTGTATTAGGATGACATGATAAATTTTGAATGATATGGATTTTCTGGACATCGTTGAGATTCCTCTATGGCCTAGTACACAGTTAAAAACCGACCTAAGTATATCTGGAAAAAAGTGTATGGGGTTGTATTTTATTAGGTTAGCTACAATGTTCTATACACCTGGGTGGCTCAGTTGGTTGAGCGTCCAAGTCTTGATTTCAACTCAGGTCATGATCTCACGGTTTGTGACACTGAGCCCCATGTCGGTTTCTGAGTAAATAAACTTTTTAAAAAATGTTCTATAAATCTCTACTTTATGAAGTCTGTAAGTCCTATGGTTCAAATCTTTGATCCCATTTTTAATTTTGTATCTGCTTGATTTTGCAATTTTGGCTGAGGTGTACTGAAGTCCCATTGTTTTGTAGGAATGTCTACGTCTCCTTGCAATTCTGAAAGGTTTTGCTTTAAATGATATTTCAAAGCTATGTTGTTAGATGCACATAGGTTTATGATGATTATATTTTCTGGATTGTTCCTTTTAGCAGTCTGAAGAGTCTCCATAGCAATTAAAAATTTTCACCCTAAATTCTATTTTATTATACCAGCTTCCTTTGGTTAGCATTTTTCAGGTGAATATTTTTTTTCTATCCTTTTTATATTATTTACATCATTTTGTTTTGTGTTATCTGTTAAAAATAACACAGGCTCATGTTAATATCACAACAGGTTATTTTAATATGATTTCTGATGTTTTGGACTTACTTCTAGTATCTTGATTTATTATTTGTATTTCCATTTTTTCTCCTTTGTTGCCTTTTGTTAGATTTCATCACGTTTAGTTTATTTCCTACCCCCAACTTAGTATTCTGGAAGCTATACCTTCTATTTCTATTATTTCACTATGTTCTAGTTGCTTAAAATAAGTGTCCTTCTTTTCACTTCTCAATTTCTCCAGCTCACGTTTCACCCAGTTCCTAACTATTTTATTCAAGGGCTACCATAATCTGGTTCCACTCTATCTTTCTAGCCTTATCTCTCTCTACCATATGCCACTACAAAGCCTAATCTAAATAAAGTCCAAAATTCCTGGCATTGTTCTCGTTCATGATGTCTTCTCATTCACTCACCCATCAATAAATAATTTATTGAAAACCTATTTGGTGCCTAGCTCTGAGCAATACCAGTAAACACAAAGGATAAGCCCTCTGGTTTTATGAAGCATCATGTGGAAACATTAAACAAGTAAATATAAATAGAACAGAACTTAATGAATACATGAATACATGGTAATGTACTGAATAATGAATACATGGTAATTGGCTCCCATCTTCCACTCTACCCTCAAACCATCACTGGAGTACACAACTACCCACCAGGTGGCACCAAACCACAGCCGGACCTTAGACTGATCTGGATGCCATAGTCTGAGTCCTGGAACCCCTTTCACACACGTCTTTCTCCACACAGCTTGTCTCGGGCCATTTTATTAAACTCACAATAATGCCATGTTCCATGCAATTTGAGGTTTTGGGAATTATTTACCCTCACATTGTGGGAGTTTATTGTATCAAAGTTGTAGGTGCTAACCAAAAAAGAAAAATGGGGGCTATGACAAAAATAACAGAACAGTCCTAATGGAGATTGACTTTTTATCAGCTAAACGCAATATTTCTCTTAGAAAGTGACATTTAAACTGAGATCTAAAGGATGACCAGGAGTAAGAAACTGAAAAATGGAAAGCACTCTGTCCCAGAAAGCAAATGGTGTATGTGAGTACCATGTGAAGGTAAATTTTAGATTAACGGAAATGCAAAAAGACAACAGTGTGTATATGTGTGTATATATATAAAAGACAACAGTGTGCGAATGGGGGGAGGGGGATGTATATAATTCATCAGAGTATAAATGCTTCAGAGCTTGGGCTTACAATCTGAATTTAAATCCTTGCTCCACCACTTAAATAGCTGTCCAACCTTGGAAAAGTTATTCAGCCTAGGGTTGTTGAAAGTATTAAATATATTAATATGTAAAGACCTAAGAACTATTCCTGGCAATATGGTAAATACATTTTAAATGTTACGGTTTTGTTTGTGTTGCTATTATTGTTGTTATTGTTTCTAGATGGATGAGAGGAGACAAAATATTCAGTGTCTTGAAGGCCATGTTAAAAATTATGAATATTATCCTAAGTGCAATTAGAACCCACTGCAAGGTTTTAGGGAAGGGAATGTAATGATTAAATTTATAAATATATATTTTAAATCACTTTGGTTACTATATAAAGAATGGATTGTTTGGAGTGAAAGGCAGAAGGGCCAAGAGTGAAAATAAGAACACCAGTTAGAAGGCCAATGGCCATGGTCATAACTCACATAAAATAACTACAGATTAGTCTAGGCTAGGAGCAATGATGATGGAAAGAAACTGGTAGATTCAAGATATATTTTGGAGGCAAAATTGAAAACTGACATGATCTGGTTTTGGGCTAGGAGGTAAGGTAGAAGAAGGTATAAATGATGACTTTTCAACCAGAAAATCTTTTGCTGCTGAACAAAGATTCTTTGTCTACCAAACTTTCTTTAGTCAGGCTCCTGAACCTTCTCCTAGGCCCATCTGTGTACTTCCTTGTAAAATCCCATTCTAACAAGAACTCTAAGTCAGTTTAGCTAGTCTGTTTAGAATCCCCCATCCTCCATATCTGATTACTCTCCATATCTAATCGGGTTCCTCATCCTTCCCAAATCCCCAGCTAATGTGTGATCATCCTGGCCTGTCTTTAGCAAGAATCTGTTTAACCAGAACCCCCACCCCTCCATTCCTGATGTTTTCTCTTAGAAATTTTCCATCCAATGACTCTGCTCCTTGGCCATAAATTACCACTTACTTATGCTGTACTCAGAGTTGAGCCCACTCTCTCTCTCCCTCACTGCAAAATCATGTAACAGTGGTCTCTATCCTTATCATAATAGTACCCCCCTCTTGAATAAAGTCTTCCTTATGGTGCTTTAACAAGGATCATTGATTTTTTTTTTAACATTTCTCAAATGAAATTTTATTCTCCCAGGCTCAGCTAAAATATGAGCTTTCCATCAAAATAAATAATAGCTCTCTCTCTCATTCTTACAACACAGATTTTCTTTGAACCTTCGGTTATAAAGAGTTTTTTCTTTTTTTTTTTTAAATGTTTATTTTTGAAAGAAAGACAGAGACAGAAACAGAGACAGAGTGCGAGTGGGGGAGGGGCAGAGAGAGAGGGAGACACAGAAACAGAAGCAGGCTCCAGGCTCTGAGCTGTCAGCACAGAGCCTGACACAAGGCTCAAACTCATAGACCATGAGATCATGACCTGAGCCACAGGCGGCCACTTAGCTGACTAAGCCACCCAGGCACTCCTAAAGAGTTGTTTTCTTATATATTTTCCCCATTAAAAAGCAACCTCCTTTACAGTTAGGGCCATATCTAATTTCTTATTCTAGCCACACACACACACACACACACACACACACACACAAATATGCTCTGTGTACAACAGGCCATCTCAGATAACTCCACAAATGGTCTCAGGTCCTCATGCTCTTTTACTTCCTTTAGGAGGTATAAGAATTCAGCCTGGGGGCGCCTGGGTGGCTCAGTGGGTTAAGCGTCTGACTTCGGCTCAGGTCATGATTTCACGGTTTGTCGGTTTGATCCCCATATCAGGCTCTGGGCTGACAGCTCAGAGCCTGGAGCCTGCTTCAGATTCTGTGTCTTCCTCTCTCTCTCTCTCTCTGCCCCTACCCCACTCACGCTCTCTCTCTGTCTCAAAAATAAATAAACATTAAAAAATTTAAAAAAAAGAAAGCAAGCAAATGTCTCAGGAAGAAATCAGCACCTTTCCATTTCTTTTTCCTCTTAGACCAATTCTTGGTTTCCTTTGAAAAGAATTTTTTCATTCTAACTTATTATTCTGACTATCTATTTTCTGAGAATTAAGTTGTAAAAAAAAAAGGTAATATAGAAGAAGCAAAAGAATTCTGGTTCTCCTAAAAGTCTTGTCAAACATCATGTATAATAAGAAGTACCTTTTCACTAACTAAATTAGAGCTATAACTCTTTCCTTTTTGATGTAAAACTTCCTAGAGTGAACTTTTGCAAGGTCGTCTAGTTTTAAGAAAATCTCTCCCAAGTTCTAACAAGTAATTTGTTTTGTTTGAATATATTCTTAAATAAATAATAAGAAGAAAATAATAAATAAGTTATCCTGGAGAATAACTACCTATGATCACCACCCATCTAATATAAAACATATGAAAAATATTTTCAGTTAAATTTTAAAATTTAACTGTTCATTCAAGTCGGATAGGTATTTTGACTGATTTACAAAGTGAAAAGAAATCAAACATCCAGTTATGATCAAACACCGACCTTAAATTAGGAGAATATGGGTTATCTCTTATAAAAACTGGCATTATATCTTAACAATGCCTAAGCAAAAGAGAGGAAATGGGCTACATTCTTTCTTCCCTGGTATACTGATGAAAAAAATTATAGAAACATAAAAATTTTTTTAAATAACAATTACTACCATCCCATTTCCTAATCCCATTCCTAAATTGTAGCTAACCACTGCAAACAGGCTGAGTTCTTTCAATGTCCCCTGATTTATGAATGAGAAAAAGAAAAATGGGAAAAAATAAGTCACTCGTGTTTTGTGGTACTATTTCCACACATAAAAAAATTAAAATGGTGAGATTTAGGAATGCTTAATTCCATTTGACCTGCTCCTCTGCCCCTAAAGCCAGAGGCCTTAACTGTCAGCTATGCCTTTATGATGAAATTTAAAATGAACCACCATATAGCTATAATGCAATCTGGAACTTTTAGATTAGCTACCATACTTGGCAATTCTTTGTGCTTCCTCACCTTTCCGCAACTGTACCTACACCACGGTATTATTTCCTTGAATGCTAGTTTTCCTCAATTTAGGTGGTAAGCTTCCTTAAGGCCAGGCACCATGTCTTATTCGACTTTGAATCACTTACTCCCTAGGAGCCATGATGTTGTTTGTATATAATAGGTACTTTGTGCATGATAAATGTTAAGTTTACCAGTATCTCATCTGTATTTAATAACTGTCACATGAAGGTGGAAGAGGGAGAATTTATCTGCTGCTTCAAATGCTTGAAAAGAAATGATCTTAGCTTAATTGCAAATATTAAATCTACAAAAAACCAGTTTGGGAGATGTTAATTTATATCATCTGATTTGTGACAAAACAATTTTACAGTATGGCAAACTTACATGCTTTCTTCACTAAATTCTAAGCACTAGGAATGTAGATACATTGCCTGTCTTGTCTACCCGGCTAGCCCATGCCTAAAATAGTGCCTGGCATATGGTAGATGCTCCATGAATATTTATTGATGAATTAATTAATAGTAATTCATTACATCATCTCATATAGACCTGAAAGAATTTTGGTATCTTTTCACCCCCAATATCAATCTTCTGTGATGGAAATAACACAACATGGTAAGAAGCTACTGTATTAGCTGGGTTTTCACAATGGCAGAAGCTCTCTTTCAGTGCTGTCATTCCCAATAGTTTAGATAATGGTTCTCAAAGTATGATCCCTCGGCCAACAGCATCAGCATCAGCATCAGCATCACCTGCGAACTTGTGAAACATGCAAATTCTTAAGTCCCATCCCTGATCCACTGAATCAGAAATTCTGGAGGTGGGCCTAGCAATCTGTATTTTAACAAGTGCTTCAGATGATTCTGATGTATGGTCAAGTTTGAGAACCACTGGCCACAGAAATTTTTGTCACGGAAATAGATGGATCTCAAACTGACAAATAGGTCATAAAATATTAAATGAGCCTTTAAAGAAATATACTAAATGCTCAAATATTAGAATGTTTTAGAATAAGTTAAATTAGGTCAATCAATCAACCACTACATAGTTGAGAAGTGCTTTTTTTTCTTAGCAGGGATCATAAAAGTGTATTCAATGGCTTTCAGGGGTGCCTGGGTAGCCCAGTCGGTTAAGTGTCTGACTTCAACTCAGCTCATGATCTCATGGTTCGTGAGTTTGACCCCTGCGTTGGGCTCTGTGCTGGCGTCTCAGAGCCTGGAGCCTGATCTTAATTCTGTGTCTCCCTCTTTCTCTGTCCCTCCCCCATTCTCCTTCTCTCTCTCTCTCAAAAATAAATAAACATTAAAAAAATTTACAAAAAATATTAAAAAAAAATAAAATAAAATGGCTTCCAGATCCCCACTATGACTTGTTAGGAAAAAGAGAATAGCAGTAGGGCAGAATATGGGCAAGAAAGGATGAGAAAAAGGTAGATGACAGCTAAAATAATAATATATGGATGAAACCTAGAAAAACTGTTTTTTAGATTTTAACTGAAATTAAGCATTTTAATTTTAAATAATGGCACAAATCACAATAGTTTGGGCAGTTTTGTGACTTCATGACCAATAGATATCATAAATATTTTCATATTATAGTTGTTACAGATATCTCAAAATGTAATTTATGGTCATAACTATCTATCGACATAAATTAGATCTGCCACTAGATCTCATTTTATGATTCATTATTAAAGAAGCATATGCATTAATATATCACAATTAAAAATAGTTCAAAAGCTATATTTCAATATATTTGTTTCCTTTGTAATCCTAGTTATTGTATTTTATATATTTTAAAAAGTTGTTCCGTGAGAAGGTCCACAGGCTGAATTTACCATGTGATCAAAGAGGTACATGACACAAGATGAAACAACTCTACAAAAGTTAATAGTTGCGTTGAAAATGTTCTTGACCTCCTTTAAATGATGGGCGCCTTCATGAACCTGAGAAAACTCATGGGTCTCTTTCCCAGTTTACAAATGGTCATGGAGGATGTACAAGGGACAATGATTCCTCCTCCTGAAACAGCATTGTACCAAAGCACCCAGCTTTGAATTCCAAAAAGAAAGGCTAGATGTGCAACTACTTTAATCTCTGTAATTTTTAGCTTAGTATAGGCGATGAGCACACCTAAAGCTCAAATCTACAGAGGCAGACAATTTAGTGGCAGGTGAATAAAAATAGCTAACTATTAGGGAGCTCTGAACGAGAAGCTACGGAGTTCAGACGTCATTTTCGTCATTTTCGGTAATGCTTTGATTGTCTTGTTTTACTTCTCATTTACAGTACTGTTTGGGAAACAACTAAATTTGTATAAAAAAACATACTTTTTAAAAAACTCTTAAAAGCCTTCCTATTGGGCTTTAGGTAAGGCCCAAGAAACAGATACAAATCTTACAAAGTCCTCAGCCTTACAATTACAAGATACAGTCTTTACAAAGTCCTCAGCAATAAGATTTTTTTACCTCATTAGCTTCATTTTAATTCCCTTTCCCTTTCATAATCCATATTCTAGCCATACTGAATTCCCTTCTGCAACTCAAATAGGCCATGTTCTCCTTCCTCCCAGACTTTCAACCATGCTATTCTCTGCCTGGCTAATTACTTCAAACCCTTCAAATCTGTTCAGATGTCACTTCTCAGGGAGGCATTCTCTGTCCTCCTAGGCATTCCCTAGCTGTATACTCCCTAAACTTTTCATTAATCCTATCATAACAGCCATCACAGTTAGTTATAATAATATGTTTAACTGTTCATTGCCCACAAAGCTGAAGGCATGGTGAGAGCAAAGACAAGGTCTTGTTTACCACAAGATACTCGGCTCTGAGCCCAACATGCATCAGCCCTTAGGAATAGCTGGTAGAGGATGAATTTACCCAGAGATGTTTTAAAGCATTCCTGTAGTTAAGAACCTTCAGCTATCCCTACTTGGCAACATTTATAACCTTGTGTGCTACTCATTTAAAAAATTTTTTTTTATTTTTTTAATGTTTTTTTTATTTTTGAGAAGAGAGAGACAGAACATGAGTGGGGGAGGGGAGAAAGACAGAATCCTAAGCAGGCTCCAGGCTCTGAGCTGTCAGCACAGCGCCTGACACAGGGCTCGAACTCACAAGCTGTGAGATCATGACCTGAGCTGAAGTTGGACACTTAACCAACTGAGCCACCCAGGTGCCGCACTCATTTAAAATTCTATACAATCCAAATTTAGCCCTCTCCTCAGTCTAAAATTTATTACTGGGGTGCCTGAGTGGCTCAGTTCTTTTGAGCATCTGACTCTTGATTTTGGCTCAGGTCATGAACCCATGATGGTGAGATCGAGTCCCACATCAGGCTCTACACTGAGTATGTGGCTTGCTTAAGATTCTCTCTCTCTCTCTGCCCCTCTCCCCTGCTCATGTTCTCCTTCTCTCTTGCTAACATAAAAAAATAAAAAACTATTACAAAATAAAAATTAAAAAATTTATTACTCAGACACATTGTTATATAGCAAAATTGAAAGTTAACTAGTGCTTTAAAAAATTAAAAATTTGGAGGCACCTGGACGGTTCAGTCGGTTAAGTGCATCCAACTCTGGATTTCAGCTCAGGTCATGACCTCGTGGTCATGTCCATGCTGATAGTGCAGAGCCTGCTTAAGATTCTCTCTCTCACTGTCTGCCCCTCCTCTGCTCTTTCTCAAAATAAATAAACATTTAAAAACTTATAAAAAAATAATAGAAGTTTGAAAATTGAAAATTAAAATGTAAAAAGTTTGAGTGCAAAGGAATGAATGCTACTAGTTTCCAAAAGTAAACATCCTTTAATGATCTACTTTCTAGATATACTTCTCTTTCCGTTTATATAAAATACATGTTTCTTACAGCATACAAATACCATTTAAAATCATTCCTTTTCATTTCTCCTTTAACTGGCAGGGTAGTTCTTTACTTTTGGCCACTATTTTTTCCTTCACGTAATAATCTGTAAAACATACATTCAAGTGAACTAAAAATTGGCAGATATTTTAAAGAGCCCTTAAAGGGACACCTGGGTGGCTCAGTCATTAAGCAACCAACTTTGGCTCCGGTCATGATCTCATGGTACGTGGGTTCGAGCCCCACATTGGGCTCTGTGCTGACAGCTCAGAGCCTGGAGCCTGCTTCAGATTCTGTGTCTCCCTCTCTCACTCTGCCCCTCCCCCATGTGGACTCTCTCTCTCTCTCTCTCTCTCTCTCTCTCTCTCGCAAAAATAAAATAAACATTAAAAAAATAAAATAACAGTTTAGAAAGCAGAAGCTTCACTTCATTTTCCTTTTGGATTATAAAGTCCAATTATAAAGTAACAAGTATGATAAAACTCTATTTATTGATTTAAGTAAATGTGTTATATTAAAACTTTTCATCTTCTATACTCTTCATAATTTAATACCTTCTAGCTACTTTGTATACTTTTAAACAATACAGTTAAATAATTTTCCACTTAAACACCCTCTACTTAGAGACCTTACTCAACACATTTAGGGACTTCCACAACCACAACTCACCTCCAGTTTTTAAAAACCTGACATTTTAATGTCCAATGCCCAGTAAATGGGAATTTCAGGAAGATTAATAATTGCATGATACCATATTTCATTAATTCTAAGATGTACGCTTTTTCACATTTTAACATCTCTGAAACTAGGATGTATCTTACAATTGATGGTATCCTAAAATTTATAACTGGCAGCGTTTTTTTCTTTTAGTGATCTAAAAATGTTTCTTACAATAGATGGCATCTTAGGCTAAATGAAATATACTTACTAAAATATTAAAAACTTTTCTCTAATAATGCTTTCTAACTGATCCAAATCACAGTACAATTATAATTCAAACAGTCCTAGAATAAAAACGAAAGGAACTTCAGATTCACATTTTACCTTTTTAGAAAACTAGTGACTAGGCTAAACTCAACAAAATGGATAACTGGAAGAAAACACTTCTTTAAAAAAATGTAGAAAAAGTCTAGATTAGAAGCAACAGAAATAACAGAAATGCAGAAAAAAGGACTGGAAGATGTTGGTCAGTAGTAGCATCTAAGTAAGTGGAGGCATGAAACAGCCCTAGAGCTTAATCTATAAAAAGAAACAAATATTAGGAACATGGCAGGGGTTAGCACAGGTAACAAATTGTTTAGGAGGAAAGATACTGTTACATTATTTCTCCCTCCTTAAGGAGAAATCATTGTCACTCTTGAAACAAAAATATGGTATAGGTATATTGAAATAATTGTAATTAAATGGAAAATTGTAAACATTCTTAGTAAATGAAAAACCAACCTACCAGCATTGTCTTCCTTCTGGCTCAATCTGTTTCACCTTCAGGTAATCCTAGGATAGGGGCTCCTTTTCAGATCCCCAGTTTTTCATGTCGATCTTCTACCTCCCTGTGGCAACAATATTTTCTAATTAAAAGAGTCCTTTTGTGCCACAGGGAGGATTTCTGATGGTATAACAAATACAAAAGTTATCACAGCTCATCATGAAGTCAACCTAGTCTTGAGACTTTTCAAGAAAAGAAATTTGGCTCCTGAACTTATTTTTCAAGACAGAAATCTCATTTCTTTTTTTAAACTGCATTTCAAAAAGCTAAACTTCCATGTATTTTTTTTTAAAAGCAGTGCTTTCTTGTTGAGTTATGTAAAAATTCTGATCATTCGTCTATCTTTTCAACTAACCCCTAAACACAATTTTGTTCATAAATGTAGATGCCTAAGTTTTCTAATTTTTCCTGATCATTTCTTTAACTATTAACACAAAAGTTTTATGTTTTGATACCTAGTTAAAAACCAAAGTCCTGCTCCCAATGATCAGAAGAGAAGTAAGAAGCTACCAGACTGCTTTCAGCCAGTTTGTTAGTAAAGATTAATAAATCCACTTGTATTACATAACATTTAAACAAGGCCAGCAGGACATATAAAAAGCAATAGTTACTGGTCCCTTGCTGGTAAGATTATGAGTGATTTTCACTGTTTCTCTTTGCAATACTTCCCAATTTCTCCAATGGGAATGTATTGATTTTATTGTAAAAAAAAAAATCAAATTTAGGTATAATCACAAATGATTAAAGCCTACTGTGATTTTAAGATGAAGTTAATCTAGTATGACAACATTATGGGCTTTGATATATTTTGGATAGCCATACTTATATTTTTGGATGACTACCTTTTTATATTTTAAATAACCCTAAAGTATTCAACATTTAATTTGGTACCAAAAAAAGAAAATATATTTAAGATTTTACATAGATGGTTCTTGATTATACTGCAATACTAAGTCAAAACTCAATCTGTTTCAATCTGTATTTCCTAGCAATTATGTGTTAAATACTATATTGTACACTGTATTCAACAAAATAAAAAAGTATGTCTTCAAGGGACTTCTACGTTTACTTTGAAAACAAAAGGAATATGTATACACACAAGAACAGTATAAGAAAGCAATGATCAAGTGCCTAAGCCCAGATGGTCTAACAGAAGATCAGGAAAGGGAGCATTTAATGCAGGCCAGAATCACTGAGGAAAGTTTCGTGTAGCTGGGCCTTAAAAAAATGGATAATACCTGAACACAGGTTGATAGAAAAATGTATTCGAGCAAAAGTTCAGAAGCATAAACAGTCCATGCAAGGGGCAATAAGGAAAACAGCTAGAGTATAATGTTTCAGTAGATAAGAAGGACAGAACAGGAAGGACCTACTTCTGGATGATTCTGTGGGTCACTGAATTTCGCAGAGGAGTGTCTTTTGAAATCTGATAAACAAAGAGCTTCTGGAGAATGATAAAGGTAGGTGCCAAAGCACAGTAAGCTAAGGAAGAAATGACAAGGAAAAAGTACACACTGAAGGTATAGAGGTATAGAGCACTTGTTTTTTTACAAAAAGTGAAGTGAAAGGAAAGAGAAAAACACAATGGAAAAGTAAACAGATGTTGTTTTAATGTATAAAAGACCTTCTATATATTTGAAGGCACAGGAAAGGACCTAATGAAATTAAAGGGATACTTACGGAGCACTTACTACATCACAAGCACTGTGTTTTATATATTTATTTTATGTAGTCCTCACAACCTTGCATTACTATTTCATGACAGTGAAACAGACTCCCAAAAAGTTAAATACTGATAAGTAAGTGATAAATTAGAAGTCTGAAACCAAGACTAACTAACCCAATCAATATTCTTCCTTTTTCTACTAAAGAGAACTACTTAAAAGGCTAGAAGAAAAAAAATATTAATCTCAGGAATAGGATTTTCTATCATTAATTGATTACTCTTGGCTCTTCTTCAGGTTTCTCAAAATGTAAACATTCCCTGGGGGCACCTGAGTTGCTCAGTCAGTTGAGCATCCAACTTCAACTCAGGTCATGATCTCACGGTCCATGGTTTCGAGCCCCGAAGGCCCTGTGCTGACAGCTCCCAGCCTGGAGCCTGCTTCTGATTCTGTGTCTCCCTCTCTCTCTGTCCCTCCCCCACTCATGCTCTGTCTCTCTCCATCTCTCAAAAATGAATAAACATTAGGAAAAAAAATTTTTTAATGTAAACATTCCCTAAGGTCAATTCCTTAATTTTGTGTCCTTTGTTCTTGATCACAGGAAGACAAACACGGAATATAAATACCTTCTCCCTTAGAGAAATCTCTCAAACACCTTTCCTTCTGGAGATTCCATATGTTTCCATGGCATCGATGATGATGATTCCCAAATCAGTCTCTCCTTGATCTTTCTTTTATAAGCTTCAACTGTACTAGATATGTTCCCTTTGCCCCTCCAGGTCTATTCTCCACCCTTCTTAATGCTGCTCTCTGTCCCAGAAGTCTGACTTCAACAGGACTCCCAAAGCTTTAGATTGCATTTGATCAGTGGAGAGCCTTGGCAAGGAATTAGAGGGAAGAAGGAGAACAAAATCAGGGTCCTTATTCCCTGGCTCCTTCCCTGTAGCATCACCCTCAAGCCAGCTGCATCCTTTGACCAAAGGTCCCAGATCCTCCCAAGGTGACCCTCTTTCCAGGGCTCTCTTCTTCTGGGTTCCAGTAACCACGCCCTCCCTTTGGGCCTCAGGCCAAAGGACAGAAGGAGCTCTGCTGCTGCCACCTCTGGACTACTGCCCTATTTCTTATGGGCACCCTATGCTTGCCCACACATTTGTAACTAGCCATTTATTAAAACATTCTAAAATTTATCCTAATTTGAATATGCCATCACTTTTGCAGTGGGACCCTGACTACACATTTGTACATCTTTAAATACCCAAATATTTCTCCTCAGATCTGCTCTGCTTCAACTCAAAATCAACACACCTACCAGCAAACTTACCTGTTTCCCAAAACAGTCTTGCCTTCTTCGAATTCTTGTACGATATTACGGCCATCAAGTTAGGGTCAAAAAAACCGAGTAATATCTTCCCTAACTATGCCTCTCCCCCTAATTTGCCATGTCAAGTATTGTTAGATCTTGCATAGTAGTATTGCTTACATAAGCCCCTTCTATTCCTGTTGCTTCTACCTTGTTTTAATAGTTCTCAAGTCAACCCTTAACTCATAACCACAACAACGAGTCTGCCTGCCTCATCCCTTCCTCTACAATCATCAGATCCTGAGATACTAATTACATAGTACTTTCTACTCAAAACCTTCCAAATTTTTCTGCTTCTTGCAAGCCTTATCACTCACTCTCGGGTTCAAATCATAATATAGTCACAACTCTTAATGGGACCTCCTGTCAAGGTCTCGTTTACTCACAATATCTTCTAAACATGACTTGAACTTCAATATTCTACCCATTATTAATTATATTGTCCTCAGTCTACAGTGTCTTTCACTTACCTCCTATCTGCCCATCCAAATCCTACCATCTGTCCTCCTTCTTTACTTTCTCTAAACATTCCCTAATCCTGTAAATTGAACGTTCTTCTGAAAATCTCTTTGAACTTGTAAGCAGAACCCAATTGATTCTATACTGCTTTACATTTCCAACACAGTATATATTATATATGTTAAAACTAAATGATTAACCCCTTGAGGGAAAGAAACATGTTGAAGGCAGTACCTTTGCACGTAAGAAATGCAAAGTATCTGTGATATATTCTCATAAATTAAAGTGGAAGGTTAAGAAGATAAATAGAGTTAAGTTAAGGTGCAAGATGAAGAAGCAGATCCTAAACAGTTCAATCTTCTCAGCCGAGCCTTAAAAGATTTCTATCAAAACGTATCTGCTATTGATTGTATTGGTATAAACTTGTTACTTTTTAAATGGTAATCTGTAATAACCTTTTAAAATTCATGTGTTCTCTATCTACCTATCTATCTACCTCAAATCTCAGTAGGGAATCCCAGAAACCCCTCTCCATCCCCAATGTGCACATCAGTCTACCTAGCAGGCCCCCAGAACTGGAGTGGAGTGGAGTCTGCAGCCACTGGCAAGGGTATTTCCAGCCTGCCAGACTCAAGACGGCACTCATACTTCATTACTATTCCCCAAAGACTCCTTATGATTACTGATCTCCAGTTATCATCAAAAGGCAATTTACAGGTTTAGATGAATATGCCTAAAGTCTCAAAACATATATTTGGCTTTTCCTATAAAATTTAAGAGAGGATTACTATTGCACATAAGCTCTGTGAGAGAAATGTAGAATTTTTTTGTCTATAAAAAGGTGAAGCAAAATAGCCTATGATTACTACTAACAAAATGAGAAATCATTTTATACACAAAATAATTAAGATGGCTAACTGTACTTCACTATATAATTTTAGTACTCCTACCTAGATTTCATCATGAACATGGTTTCTGGTATAAACATACACATATGGTTATATAGCAATAAAAGAAAAACTTTAATGTACACATGCAGAGAATTGCTATATCAGGTCAATAAATATAATTATGAATGTTGAATTATGAATATATAAATATGAATATATGAATATTGAATTATGAATTATGAATATAACCTAAGTTATAACATAGGAGCATTCCAGAAAGTATTTCCTAGATGTACAAAAGGAAATCTTACTCTATACAGATCTCATTTCCACCAATTCACCAAATGAAAACCTCTGTAGACATCTTATAAATATTCCTTTCCCTTTTTTCCCAACTTCTTCTCCAAAACCTACACGTTTCTGGAATTTAAGTTAAAAATTTATAGCACTACAAAATGAACCTGATCTTAATCCACTACCTAAAAGGAAACATACATTAGGATAAATCATAACAACTTTATTTATCTGTATATGTTCTAGGTATCAGAAGAATGAAAATTTATTCAGATTTTTACTTGTTTAAAAATGCATTTTATTCTTGGGGCACCTGGGTGGCTCAGTCGATTAAGCGTCCGACTCTTGATTTTGGCTCAGGTCACACACGATCTCTTGGTTAACGTCAGGCTCTGTGCTCACAGTGAGGAGCCTGCTTGGGACTCTGTCTCTTTCTCTTTCTCTCTCTTCCTCTCTCTCGGCCCCTCCCCTGCTCTCTTTCTCTCTCTCTCAAAATAAATAAATAAACTTAAAAAATGCATTTTATTCTTTATTGGGGCACCTGGCTGGCTCAGTAGGTAAAGCATGGGACTCTTGATCTCAGGGTTTTAAGTTCGAGCCCCATGTTGGGTGTAGGGATTACTTAAAAATAAAATCTTTTTAACAATGCATTTTATTCCTTAAATAAAAACAAAATTGGGTTTGGATTAGCTGATTCGAAACTAATGTATATATATTAACAATTCTTATAAAGTTACATTAAAAACCCATGAGCCATAGTATTTTCAAATAACTTAGTATGTTGTAGTTTCAAGTTCTGCATGCCTTATGATGAATAAATTGGAGTGTTTTAAATTGTTCTAATTATAGATGTATGAGATGTATGAGCCAGCAGTTTTCAGTCTCAATTTGGCATTGCCTTTAAAAGAGTTATAAATGAATTCTAAGTTTTACTGTGTTATTCTGTGAGAGACAAAAATAGCTATATGATACTATTCTTTATTTTTTGAAGTAATAGAGCAAGCATAGATTTAAAAAAAAACAGAAACATGAACCAGAACAGAATTAAAAATGTTTAAGATGAACTTCTCTGGTACTTTTAGACTATTTTAGGATAATAATACAAGTTATTTACTAATACTTCCTTTTCATGATGAAGAAAAAAAAATCTAAAAAATATTATCAGCTAGTCAAAACTGCTTTCAAAATATCACAAAAATAAATGTTCTTTTACCCAGACTATGTATATTCCCTTTTCCAATATCACGATCGTTCATATCTCTGCCCTATAAATGATTATCATCACCCTCAGAGTTTAAGATGACTAAGAAAATAAAATCCCTTGAACACATTATATCCACTTCCTATTTGGAATTGTTTTTACCTGAGTAATTGAAATTAATGAAGCAGCAATCATCAATTATACAACCAATAAGATCTGGCTGACCTGCTGTGGTATTTTAATGTGATAAATATCCATAATTTTCTACTTATGCAAATTTGGCACTGTAGTTTTCATATTTTACAAAGTTTCCGATTTGCTACCAAAATCATAGTCTTCCTTATTTTTTTAATTTTATTTTTTATTTTTTAAATTTACATCCAAATTAGTTAGCAGATAGTGTGTCTTCCTTATTTTTTTGATCAAAGCAACTTCCAGGAATTTCAAACACGTTCTTTTTTTTGTTTTTTTCCATTCAACTTAAGCTATCATACTTTTTTTCTTGTGCCATTAGTTTTCTGCTTAGTTATGCTCCTGTAATAAAATCAGTTACAATATCTACTTCAAACTATCACCCTGCTGTTCTTCCTATTCTTTTTCTCAAGAAGAAAATTCATCTCTGCCCCCATGCGTCTCGCTTCAGACTGGAAAACTCTCCAACCCTCAAAAAACCACACATGTCTCTTCCTGCCACTTGCATTATCTACTGTGTAAATCAAGTACCACTTCAGTCCAAGGTCACGAAGCCTGTATGAAGTGCTTAACTACCTATTTTGAGAGAAGGAATTATCACTTCAAGCGGAGTTTGCTGGCCTTGTTGCCATCACTGCTCTGAAGAGCAAGGTAACTTTTAATCCTTTGGCTCAGTAAGAAATAAAACTGGAGGAAGAACAGCCTTAAGCTAGAAGGAGCTAGTAGTCTGAGGGGTGCTAGTGGGCCTCAACAGCAGAATATTCAAAAATGTTAATCGTGAGACGTAACTACATTTGTAGAAATTTATCTAAATACGTAAGAAAGTTTATGAGAATTGCAAGCCAAGTATAAGGATTTTTTTCTCCATTAAGAGCTAAAGATAAATTTTAACGTTTATTATTACACAACAGTCATACCATCTTTCTGGTGAGATACTCTATTCTCTTTATGGTCAATGGCAAAAATGAAAAGGTTTCCAAGGATTGCATATTATTAATCTCCAATTAAATGCAGACAGACTGAAACACCAAAATTTCTCAGACGACAAAAAGGGAAGAAGATGCTGACCGACTGCTACAAAGACGCGTCTGACCTAAGAAAAAAGGAATCATACTGCTCCACCAATATTGATTCAAAGAAACTCTGAATCTGTTATAAAATGAGAGTACTCTACAGATTTTGAATTAAAAAGTTACCCTCATATACTAGCCTATGGACTTCTATATCTAAATAACTAGTCACACTCTCAAAAAAAAAAAATGCTAAAGATAATTCTATTATTGCAGGCCTGTAATTTTGTCCTTAGGGTCCACTGTATGAGACCTGTTATACTTCAAAGAACTGTGATGTAGGACTTTGTATATAGTCCCTTAAATAAGAGATGTTTCACTGGTTTCTAAGCAAAAAGAGGTTCTTTCGTATGTATCATTCAGTTGGCAATAGTAACATTGACACTTATAAAATGAGAAAGTCACAAATAATGAACATTTTGTGAGATGTCTACCTGTTTCCACATTCTCGGTCTCAACTTCTTGTTCCTCTGCCACATCGTGCATCATGTAAGTCTCATCATCATACACCAGAACCTGGGCTGCATAGCCCTGCTCTAATCTGGCACTTGGGACCGGCTCCACAATCACTGCTGGATACTCAGAAACCTTTTCACTTTCCTGCAAGAGCAAATTTAGAAAACAATCAACTTTTTTATTCACAAATTCTGGATTTACTCCTAAATACTTGAGTTCACGTAGTCTCAAGGGGTTTCATGTATTACACAATGAGTTTCACATATTACACAATGAGTTTTATGTATATTACATAATGAGTTTCATGGATTACATATAAATATGAATGTAAAAACTAAAACAAGAGATGAAAAGGGAACTTTAACAATCTTTTCAAGTCTCAGGAAGTGAGTCTTAGATTAAACTTTTTAAATAATCGGCTTCAGGACTAAAATGACAAATTAAAACCATGCATATAATTGCACTATCTCATGAAACCCACTAAAACAAAGTAAAAGACTTTTCAACACAAACCCATAAGGAGAAGAGATAAGTGCAACAAAGGAGAAGAGATAAGAGCAACAAAATCTTAGAAGATTAAAAGTGGATGGGTAAGTGTTATGAAGTAGTTAAGGAGATCCAGGAAAGCCAAATCAACCTGGCAGCAAAAAGAAGCTGAGAAACAACACACCTTACACTGGAAAACCCACAGAAGGCAGTACCCATTACCCCTCAAAATGGAGTAGCAGGTGGTAGAGAAAGAGGAGGGGTTCAAACAGGAAAATCCCATCAAAGCTGTTTGAAAAGCACTCTGATTCCTAGACCTGTTCCTCCTCCATGATGTTAAGCAACTGGCCCTCATTTCAGCAGAAGACTGGAGAATTAACTTTCTGGTGAGGGAATAATAGGAGCATTTTCAAGGTATATTAGGCATATTTGTTAGTATTGATAATGTACCAAAAATAGAGGGGTTTTTTTAACATTTATTTATTTTGAGAGAGAGCATGCACAAGCAGGGGAGGGGGAGAAAGAGAAAGAGAGAGAGACAGAGAGAGAGAGAGAGAGAGAGAGAGAGAGAGAGAGAGAATTCCAAGCAGGTTCCACACTCAGTGCAGAGCCCGACATGGAGCCTGATCCCACAACTATGAGATCATAACCTGAACCAAAATCAAGAGCGGTGGCTTAACCAACTGAGCCACCGAGGCACCCCCCCAAAATAGATTTTTCAATCAGCTTTTTAGTCCTCCACTTTTAATCATAAGCAAACAGTCAACTATTACTAGTAATTTACAGAAAAGCCTTTAACACAGAATACATACATATACACACATACATACATACATCTATAGTCCTATTCCTCAGGGATATTATATCCATAACAAGAACAGAATACAATTTAATAAAGACATTTAAAAATAAAGAGTTCTTAGAAGTTAAAAACATGTGGGGCGCCTGGGTGGCTTGGTCGGTTAAGCGTCCGACTTCGGCTCAGGTCATGATCTCACGGTCCGTGAGTTTGAGCCCCGCGTAGGGCTCTCTGCTGACAGCTCAGAGCCTGGAGCCTGTTTCAGATTCTGTGTCTCCCTCTCTCTCTCTGCCCCTCCCTGTTCATGCTCTGTCTCTGTCTCAAAAGTAAATAAACGTTTAAAAAAAAAGAAAAAAGAGGAAAAAAGAGGAAAAAAAAGTTAAAAACATGATAGCTGAAATTAAAAAAAAAAAAAAAAAAAAAGGAGGCTTGGAAGATAAAATTGAGGCAGTCTTCCAGAAACCAGAGAAAAAAAGATGAGGTTATAAAAAATAGGAGAGAAAATAGAATGATACTAGAGAACCAGTCCAGGAGGTCCAATATCTGAATAATAAAGTTCCAGAAGAACAAAATAGGGGAGGGGGGAAAAAACAGATTGGAAAGAAATGAAAGAATTCTAGAAAATTTTCTAGAGTTGAAGGATATGAGCTGCCCATTTGAAAGGACCTACCAGATATTTAATATAAAAAATTAAGGGAGACCTAAGCTGAGGCACACCACTGTGAAATACCACAATACTGGAGATAAATCGGAAGATTCTGCAAGTTTCTAGAGAGAAAATACAGGTCACATACAAAGAAATGGATTCAGACTTCAGTCTTCTCAACAGTCACATTAGAAGGAAAATGACAAGGGAGCCATTTCTTCAAATTATAAAGGAACATCATTTCTAACCTAGAATGCTTTAGCTAGTCAAATCAACTTAAGAAAATAAGGAGTTTTCTCAGATATGAAAGATCTCAAAACATTTACTTTGCATACATCCTTTCTCAAGAAGCAAATTTTGATTTCATCAAAAGTAAAATTTTAATAAAGACCACAATTTAGGATACAGAATATAGGAGACCCAAAACGGGAAAGAGACAATAGTAATCTTTGGGAGGATTGGCAAGAGAGATTCCAAGATGCCAGCTATACACTGGATTTAAAGGGCAACCAGTCTGGATTATACGACCAGGACTCCTGAGACAGCACGATAAACTGTCACCAAGACAACCCCTGGCATGGTTCCTAAGGACAGAGTGTCCAGATAAGCCTACTCCAAGTTTTTATTCATATCTGATATCTGGCTTGCTTTGATGTACCTATTCACTCCACCTTGCCTTGCTACCTGGATTAGCTAAGAACACTCCCTTCACCTCCCAGATGTGTTCTGCTTTGATCTACTCTCAAGTGTTGAAAGAAAACCACAAAAAGTTAAGAAACAAAAACAAGAAGAACAGCATTCTCTCCATGGGACTGTATATATATATACCTGCTGAACAAACCTGCATCACCAGGTCATACCACTGCCTGAAACCTGACCAAGATGGCCCTATGTTTCCAAGAACCAACTCATGACATTGCTTATTGATTGCCTGAGTAGAACTTCTTGAAATGCAGTGAACTTGATGCCAAACTAGTCCTCCTTTTCCTGGAAGCTTTAATCTAACTATGGTAATGCTATCCTTCCCTAACTCAGTTAGCTTGGGACATTATTCATATTTTCAAAGTAAACACCGTGTTGTTTACGAATATATCCACAAACAATAAAACTATAAAGAAAAGTAAAGAAATATTACCCCATAATATATTTGGTTCTATTTATGGTTCATAGGTAATATTTATTCTTTTTGTTGTTCTTAAACTAATATATATGTGTATATACATATATGTACACATATATATATAAAACGCAGTCTTCGTATTGTATCAAATACTGCACAAAAAAAACCTTTAAATAAATTACAAAACAAAGGTATGATAAATTAAAAATAAGAAAGCATAAGGGTGTCTGGCTGGCTCAGTCAGTTGAGCCTCCGATTCTTGATTTCAGCTCAGGTCATGATCCCAGGGTCATGGGATGGATCCCTTCGTCGGGCTGAGAGTGGAGACTACTTAACATTCTCTCTCCCTCTGCCCCTTTCCCCTGCTCACACACACACACACTCTCTAAATTTAAAAAAAAAATTAAAATTAAAATTAAAAAAAAGAAAAGGAAAAAGAAAAGGAAAACAAGCAAGCACATGCTGAACAGTAACACTGAATTTCCTACTCTGTATAAGGCAAAACATTTTTAACATTAAAAAAAAATATCCTTGGGCCACGTGGGTGGCTGTCAGTTGGATGGCTGACTTTTGATTTCGGCTGGGGTCATGATCTCACAGTTATGGGATTGAGCCCCCTGGCCGGCTCCAACTGCACATGGAGCCTGCTTGGGATCCTCTCTTCCTCCCTCTCTGCATGCGTGAAGAAAAAAAAAATCCTTCCCCACAAATCAGATATACTAACAGTTAAATCTCCATTCTTCTTGCTCAGCTTTATAACCACAACCTACAGGCAACATCACCTAGCTATAAAATAAATGTTAATGAGGAGCATGCGATAGGTAAAGACTGATGAGGTCCCCACTCATAAATTAAGAAAGCAACATCGTTAAGTGGCATTTGAGCTGGTATTGACCCAAGCAGTAAATACCTTATTTATACAGAACCCAAAGGACTGATAACTTCTTTCATTCCTCTGAAATCTAATAGTATCTTTAACAGTAACATTAACCTGAAATTATTTTATACTGTGAACTCTCCACCTCCATCTTACCAGTAGGAAATAATTCAAATTTTCTAAACTATGAAATACTTGAGATGTAGAATTCTGGACAAGGCCAATTCCCCCATCTATAGTCTCTTCCCCCCACCAATTAGGATTCTCGACCCACTGTTCTCTCTTGTATACCTTAGCTGGGTTCTAATATTTCAATGGCTCCTTCTTATTAACTACAAAAAAGCCAAAATCTTTGTTAAAAAAATTCAACTCTTCCTTCAAGTGAACTCCAGATCTTTGCATCTTATACCTGTATACATTCTCAAAAGATAGTCTAACTCTTTGACTCGTTATCTACATATACCTTGCAATCTGGATTCTACCACTCCGATGAAACTATTCTCTTAAATTTCAGTAAGGATTAAACTCTATTTCAGTCTTCATCCTCCTTTATCCTTCTGCAGACTCATATACTTACACACTGTTACCTCATTTAAAAAATTGCTTCTTCAATCTTTTTTTTCTCTTTCTACCAATCTACTTTTAAGCATATCCTTTGACTCTTCTTCCATCTCCAGTGTCAGAAATATAGCCAACCTACTAAGGTTCTGTTCTCAGCATTTCCTTTTTACTCTATATTACCTTCCCTGGCAATGCCCCCCATTGTTATGGTTAAAAACAGCACCTCTATGCTGATGATTACTAAATATTTGGTTCTTCTCCAAGCACCTTCTGAACTCCAGAACCAACTTTTAAACTACCAATTTAACATCACTACAGGAATAATCAGCTAATACTCTGAGCTTAACGTGTTTAAATGGAACAAATTATTAACATCTAATACTCTGAGCTTAACGTGTTTAAATGGAACAAATTATTAACATCTTTCCCTGTGCCCTCACCCTGTGTTCTTCTCTACACGTGTGTCTTCATATTTAACAAAAAAAGAGAGATTATAAATGTTTATATCTCTCAAATTCCCTTGAAAATTAAATATCCACAAAGTACTTAGTACAGTGTTTAGAATGGAGTAAATACTCAATGAGTAATGGAGTTACTTAGTACAGTGTTTAGAATGGAGTAAATACTCAGTGAGTGAGGAGGGCATGTCTTCACACGACAATCAAAATTATCTGTACTACTTCTTTGTACAAAAAGCTTTCATGACTCCCCATTTGTCTAGAAGGAAAACTGAACATACTAAACAATGATTTTTAAGACTCTTTGAAATATAACCCTCAACCCTGTTAGGTATTGAATTGATTCAGACTGAGGAACAACAGAAGACTTCCTAGAACTGGGCCCTGAATGGATGAAAAGGATTTGGACAGATGTGGAAGGCAATTTCAGGTACAAAATGAACATGAACAAAACTCATGGAAACTCTCACATTTGGGAATTAGGGGCAAAGCAATTAAGAGCTATGTGAGGTAATGTAGGAAATAAGGCTGCAAAGGTGGTATATTAATTTCTTGGAGCTGCTGTAACAAATTATCATAAACTCATAAACTAGGCTATAATATTCCTGTTACTGTACCTGTTCTTCCTCCCCCTTCTGTTCTATTCTATTCCATGTTTGCCTAGGAGTCAATTTACCAGATCACCCAGTTAACTGTGCACTTCATCTTAAAAGGACTATCAAATTATATTATTTTACATTCCCACTATAAATGTATGAGAGTTCCACTGCTCTGCATCCTTTCCAACACATGGTATCCCTCTAATTTTTGCCATTCTGTGTAAGTATGTAGTAGTATCTCTCTGTGGTTTTGTGTTTCCCTGATGGTGAGTAATAGTGGGCATTTTTTAAAGTTCACTGATTTATTTGGTGGGCAGAGAGAAAGACAGAGAGAGAGAAAATCCCAAGCAGGCTTCACATCATCAGCACAGAACCCCATGCAGGGCTCAAACTCACAAACCAGGAGATCGTGACGTGAGCCAAAACCAAGAGTCAGATGCTAACTGACTGAGCCACCCAGGTGCCCCGTTGGGCATTTTTATATGCACTTATTGGCCATTCATTTTATTATCTGTTCAAATCTTTTTCCTATTTTAATGGATTATCTCCAATTTATTATTTTATATACTCTGAATATAAATTCTTTGTCAGTATATGTATTGTAAAGGTTTTTTTCCAATCTTTGCTTCATCTTTTCATTTTCTTAATGGAATTTTTTTTCAAGAACAGAAGTTTTTAATTTAAATGAACTTCAATTCATCATTTTTTTCTTCTAAAGTGTTGTCATGCTTTTGTGTTCAATCTAAGAAACCATGGCCTATTTTAAGATTGAAAAATTTTCTACGCTCAATTTTGAGTTATTCATCGTGTATGATTGAGTTCATTTGCATATGGTATCCAGTTATTCCACCATTATTTGTTTAAAAGACTATCCTTTCTCCACCGAATTACATTACCACCATTACTGAAAATTAATCAGCCTTGGGGTGCCTGGGTGGCTCAATTGGTTAAGTGTCCAACTCTTGATTTCGGCTCAGGTCATGATCTCACAGTAATGAGATTGAGCTCTGCGTCGGGCTCTGTGCTGACAGCATGGAGCCTGCTTGGGATTCTCTCTTCTCCACCACCCCCCCCCCCTACTTGTGTGCATGCACAAGTGCTTTCTCTCTCAAAATAAACTTTAAAAAAGAAAATTAATTAGCCTCAGATGGATCTATATTATGTTCCACTGATCTACATGTCTGTTGGCATATCAATTCCACACTGTCTTAATTACTGGAACTTCACGGTAAGTCTTTAAATCAGGTGCGTAGGCCCTCCAACTCTGTTTTAACATAAATTCTCTAATCCATAAACATGGTATAACTCTTCATTTATTCAGGTCTTTAATTTCTCTCATAAGATGCTGTGCTTGCATATACATCTTTTATTTACTTCATTAAACATACCCCTGTGTCATTTTGATACTGCTCAACAGTACTGCTTTTTAAATTTCCTATTTTGCTAAATTTCCTATTTTGCTAAGATATATAAATACAATTAATTTTTACATAGTCACTTGTTCTAAATTTGTTAGTTCTAACAGTTGTGTAGATTTCTTGGGAATTTCTATAAACATGATTGTATTATTTAGAAATAGTTTTACGACCTCTTTTCCAATCCATACGTCTTTTTATTTTTCTTACCCTGTAGCAATGTTTCCAGTGCAATGTTGAACAGAAGTGGTTAGAGCAGACATCTTTGCTTTACTACCAACCTTAAAAGGAAAACATTCCCTTTGTCACCTTTAAACATGATGTTGCCTGTGAGTTTTTCACAGATGTACTTATTAGGTTGAAGAAGATGCCCTTATTCCTAATTTAGGGAACTTGTATAATAAATAGGTGTTGAATTTTGGCAAATGGGTTTTCTGTGGTCACTGATAGGATCAAATGATTTTTTTCTTTTTATTTTGTTACTGTGATGAATTACATTGATTGATTAAACCTACCTTCCTGGGATAAACCTTATTTGGGTCATATGATCCCTTTTATACATTACTGGATTTAATTGCTAGTATTTAATCAAGAATGTTTTTATCTATGCCCATGAAGGATATTGTTTGAGGATTTCTTTTCCTACATATCTCTGTCTGGTCTTGGTATCAAGATAATGCTGGCCTCAAAATGAGTTAGGACATGCTACCTTGCCTATTTTCTGAAAGAGTTATGTAAAATTAGTATTATTTCTTTCCTCAATGTTTGTTAGATCATCAATAATGCCACTTAGCCCTGGAGGTTTCTTTGTGGAAAAGATTTTGACTAGGAATTCAATTTATTTTAAGATACAGTGCTATTCAGATTTTCTATTCCTCTTAGAATGACTTTCAAGGATTTTGTCCACTTCATCTGAGCTGCCAACTTATCGGCATAAAGTTGTTCAACCCTTTCATTCCTTATATTAGTAATTTTTGCCTTCTGTGTTTTTTTTTTTTTGTGCAGTCTACTGAGAGATTTATCAATTTTCTTAATCTTTTCAAAGGACCAGCTAGCAGATAATTTCTATTTGTCTACTTTTTACTTCACTGACTTATTTTTTTTACTTCCTTCCTTCTACTTTGGATTTAATTTGATCTTCATATTCTAGTTTATTGAAAGCTCAAATGATTTTAGACTTTTCTAACATAAGTATTTGAAACTATAAATTTACCTTTAAGCACTGTTTTAGCTGCATCCTTCGAATTTTGATATATTGTATTTTCATTTTCATTCAGTTAGGACATTCTCTAATTTCTCTTGTGATTTCTTTTTAATCCATGAGTTATATAAAAGTGAGCTGTTTAATATCCAAATGTTTGAGGATTCTGAAATTGTTTTTTGTTGTTAATTTCTAACATATTTCTGCTTTTGTCACACAGCTTTCTCTGTATGATTTCAGTCCTTTAAAAAGTATTGAGATGCATAGGCACACCTGGCTAGCTCAGTCTATTGAGCGTCCGACTTCAGCTCAGGTCATGATCTTATGCTTCATGGGTGCAAGCCCCATGTCGGGGTCTGTGATGACAGCTCAGCCTGGAACCTGTTTCAGATTCTGTGTCTCCCTCTCTCTCTCTCTCTCTGTCTCTCTCTCTCTCACTCTCTCTCTCAAAAATAAATAAGCTTAAAAAAATTTTTTTCTAAATCTGGTCTCAGTTATCCCATCACAATCTGAAGTAGAAGAACTCCTAACTTTGTTTGTCTGAAAGAAGATGCTCTCTAAAACTGTATTTGCTGTGTTTTAAAAACTCTATTTAGGGGCTCCTGGGTGGCTCAGTCGGTTAAGCCTCCAACTTCGGCTCAGGTCATGATCCCGTGGCTTATGGGTTTGAGCCCCGCGTTGGGCTCTGTGCTGACAGCTCAGAGCCTGGAGCCTGCTTCGGATTCTGTGTCTCCCTCTCTGCTCCCCTCCCATGCTCACGCTCTCTCTCTTCTTCAAAAATAAATAAACATCAAAAAACAATTTTTTTAAACTCTATTTAAATCCTCTTTTAATTTTTTCCTGCATTAATTCTCATTTCTATGAGACTTACCTGTTCTACATTTCTGTTTCAGAAAACTGCTCTGGCTATTCCTGAATGTATACTCTTCCATACAATATTTAGGTCATATAATCAATTTCCCCCCAAACTTGCCCTAACATTTTATAGAGGTGGAATATATAGATTAACTGGAAGAAACTGACATCCTCCATAATATTGACTCTCCATTCTCCTATCCAAGTACAAAGCACATCTCTTTGTTTACTAAAATCTAGCCCTGACTTATTCTTTATAGCCATTCTGACATATTTTATTTCCAGTGCCTAGAAACGTACTTGACAATTGGCAGTAAGTGGTCAATTAATATTTGCTGAAGGAACAAATGAATGAAAGTAAGTAGGTTTCTACATAGCATAATTTGAAGAAAAAGTTCCCCAAGAATAATTTCCCCCTTTCTGGTGCCATATTACCTAAAATGCCTGTGACTACCCATAACGCTACCACATAAATCATTAGCAATGCCTTGGCAAAATGATTTCACTTATCAGATTCTTTCTTCCATAATAATCAGTTCTCCAGGCCATGAACGCCTGGGTTCCATGTAAAAGAAGAAAAATAAAAAGAGTCTTCCAGAAACAAACTGTTGTACTCTTTTTCCCAAATAATAATGATACCAAACCAGCACAAGGTAAATATATTCTGCCTATTGTTCTTGGTGGCTCACTTCTTAGGGTTAAATACAACAAAGGAAGACTATACAATAAAGGGAAAGCATTGTAAAAAGAAGCAATAGTTGGCCTGGGTGATGTGGAGGGGATGGAAGTCCCCCGAGTTCCTGAACTCTTTGGTGAATCACACCTAGAAGTGATCATACAGAAAGTGAATCTTCAAGGAAGAAGTAGACATTGATTGTTCTGTAGCTGGGGCTTCTCTTAATGGGCTTTGAACCCGTTTTAGATTCAAATATAACAGGAACAAGTCCACTGAGAACAAAGGAAAAGCAGTACCTTCATTTTATCCCCTTCCCACTGAATTTAACCACATAGCTACCTTGGAAGACTAAACAGACACAAACAAGCAAGAAAAAGAAGCAGACTCTAGAACACACAGCCTGATATCCTAACTTGTTTCTTGGTCCCATCACTACACCACTATGCTGCTACTAAGGACCAGTAACAGCAATATCTTTCATAGAATACAGAGAAAACAGATTTTTTAAAGACAGTCAACTCTCCATTTGTCCACCTCATCTCTGACCAAATATTGTGACAAATTATAATTTAGATCCTTTTCAGTATTCAGTCTTTACTGAATGGTGGGACCAGAAGCCAGGCCATGGAAGTCCATATGTTTCTGGTACTGTTATTTTTCTACTCCTATCTCCTATTCTTTAATGTTATCACAACAAGAAAATAACCAAATGTGCTAATGATACAGAGTTCTATATGTATAAAATTTCAAAACCTTTCTTTTCTGATTTACAAATCATCCAAATTCTTAAGTATACATATAGGATTAAAATATAATAGATCCCCCTGCTGAATTAGAAATGATAGAATAACAAAGGAAGCAAAGATGACAACTAAAGGAAATACAAAATTCTAATTTAAGATGAATTTAATTTATGTATTTAGGTACATTATATATCTACAAATTCTGTAATCAAAAACAATGGATTTTATCAGGAATTAAAAGATATCTCTAATACTTTGTGTTCTTTCTTTCAATTTCTTCCTCACAGTTCATTCCAATATATGCATGTTCCAACAATTCAGGTGAGCCTGGCAGTAATTATCTCAACCTTCTATTACCTAAATTATATAAGGGCACATGACACATACATGTACAGTTTCATGCATTGTACATTTCTACCCTCAAATACCTGTTTCCCATTAATTTCAAAATTATTTCACGTATTGATTTCTATGAACAAAACAGAAATGTAATATACATTGGATGCCTAACCTCTTGATTTTCTACTCCATTGCTGGAAAGCTCCAAAACAGAACCTCCACTGTCAACCACTGCTGATGTCATTGTTTATTCCCTGAGGAAGCTTCAAACGCTATTAACCAATATAATGTAAAGGTTCATGGATGATTGCCAATGTTATAGATTTGCATTATCATGTTTTAAAAGTCAATAAACATGGAGTGAAGTAGATATCCAGAAATCCAGTCTTCTAAAGATGATTAACCAGAGAGCCTAAAAACAGGAAGAATTTGAAAAATTATTAAAAATATACAGGAAGGATATAAAGCACAACCTATTTTACAACCTAATCTTTGACATTTTTGTAAACTAAGAAAAGGGAACTTGGCTTATACAGCCCTGTGTCAAAAGAGGGCAGTAATGAGCATTCTACTTCTCAGAAATGTCAAGCTCATAAGCAATTACAACCAAGCTATTGTACATGGATGACCTTATGATATTTGTTTCTTATTTTAAGAGAGAAAATGTTATAACTTTCTCCTTTTATGAAGATGTACTTTTATTCCTGAAATATTTCAGTAGACATTTTTAAAACCTTTTAGGCGTTGGCAACAAAATATACAAAATAAAGTAAAATTATTTTCCTGTTTAACAAATTAAAAGATTTACTGGTTTGCAAATATTTCATTCTTCTTCTTTGGCTCATTTGGTTTATTTACCTAAATAATATAATTAGACTTGTCTTTTGCTTATGGTAGCAATCTTATTCTGTGTTCACATTTTGAATATTCTACTAGGACTAAAAACAGATTAATTTGAGTTGTTTATACTTTCAAATAGTTTAAAAATAAAGTAGTAAATCACTTATAATGCCTTTAGTATTACTTTATCATTCTATCATTCTTTCATCAATAATTTTTTTGCTACTGGTTAAATATTCAATATAGCAAATGGTTTCAAGGAAACATAATCCAAGCTTTTTTTCCCCTAGTAGAGATGACTGTCAGTATATACATCATCCAGATTTATGCTTTAGATTATTTCTAAAAGCTTATATTTTACTTGATTTTATGTATGTTAAATTAAAGCTTTTTTTTTTTTTTTAAGTAGACTCATGCCCAGGTGAAGCCCAACGCAGGGCTCAAACTCAAGACCCTAAAATCAAGACCTGAGCTGAGATCAAAAGAGTCTGACGCTTAACCAACTGAACCACCCAGGCACCTTGTAAGATTTACTTCTTAAAGAATTTTTTCACATAACAATTAAATACTTCAGAGAAATTAAGCATATTTAAAGAGGAACATATATTTCTAATAAATCATTCCATTAATATTATGTCCTACATTAATTTTGACTACTGCTACCATACAGATATGGAAATAAAATAATAAAGAATTTCTATAAATTTATACAATAAAAGAAATACCTGGAAAAAAATTTCACCCTACCTCCTAAGATACATTCAGGACTATGAGTATCCTTCTTGATCTTATCAACAGAAAATGGGATAGGACATATATGTATCTTAACAAAAATTAGTAAAAATCCACAATATACATCACACTAAAGCTCATTATTATCATATAAGGTAACAACTATTTTCAATTTCTTTTTTCTTAACATACAGGTAATATTGGCAGAAATAAAGTTTACTTACAATTTGAATGTTAAGTAGTCTAAGCATCCTTCACTATTTTCACAACTTGGCAAGAGCTAAAATACAAACCAGCAGTTCTTTGGAACTACTATTTGGGGGAAAAAAAACAGTATTAATATAATTCTATTTAAAAATATTTTGCTCAAAACAGGTATGATTCAGACAATATGTACTTATTACAACAAACCATCTGCAAATCCTGATAACACACATTATATAATGGACATAATAAGTTATTTCTAGGCTATTGAGAATCAAAAGTGTTTATCAAACTTAAAATTTTAAGTCACCACTAAAGTGTCAAATTACTGAATAATGACAGATCCAACATGCGTGGCCTATGCCTCATATTATGGGCTATATTTCAATAAACCAATAGGATTTTAACACATGGCTGCAGGTATAACCCTTGATGCCCAGGAGTTTAAAATCAAGTTTAAAAAGACTAACCCAGAAAACTACTGTAAAACAACACTAATGATATATCATATTGCCTAATAAGTCACTTTCCTGTTCTCTCACCCTCCAAATTTAGCTTGCATACACTTCCAAACATCCCAAGCCTTCTCAAATAGCCCTCTTCCCTTCAAAGGCTAATCTCCGGACCTATGCACTAGATGTTAGGCCTTGTTCCATCGATTATTCCCTCCTTTTCCTTAACCTTCTCTTACTTAACTTTGGGTCCTTTCCCTCAATATCTAAACATCTGTAAGACTCTTTCATCTTAAACATAGAAAAGTCCTCCTCCATGACTCTGCATACCCTCCACCTACTATTCTAGTTCCTTCTTTTCTCAGAGACGGTTCTAGAAAAAAACATCTATCTTCTGTCTCTACTTCCTAATTCCTCAGGTATTCCTCCTTTTATGGAGGTTTGGCATCCATCACCACCAACTGAAAGTTTTACTCTAAATTCTAATTGTCATTCAAATCCAATGGATACATTTCTGTTTTCATAGGACTTAATGTCTCTGAAGTATTTGATACTATTGATCATTCCATCCTTGAAACTCCATCTGGAATTTATCTTCTCCCTCTCTAGCTACTCTTTTTCAATTCCCTTCTGCAGGCCCACCCCTAATTTTCAAGGGGCTCGGAGCAAGAGTACAAATGGAAGCCTACAGTCCACATGCCTAAATATTTTAAAGTTATAAATCAAGCTAACAAGCTGGTAAATTATTATTCTATCCTCCTATATTCACATAAATACTTCTGTAACAACCTAAAAGGTTGATTTGGAATTCTGATTTGGAATTCTCCCTGATGTTCTACAGGAGCATGGGAATCACTCATTCATATATATATATGTATGTATGTGTGTGTACACATACATATATACATACACACACATGTAGACATCCCATCCCACACGTCCAAATTCTGGCCACATGCCTGCAAACAGCTGCAGATTGGTCATCCCTTGGGCCTAAAGAAGCCCATACATGTGTTCAGTCAAGAGAGGAGAGAATCAGGAAAGAAGCTTTTTTTTTTTTTAAATGATTTGAGTGTTTCTTTTTTTTTTTTTTAATTTTTTTAAACGTTTATTTATTTTTGAGACAGAGAGAGACAGAGCATGAGCAGGGGAAGGGCAGAGAGAGAGGGAGACACAGAATCTGAAGCAGGCTCCAGGCTCTGAGCAGTCGGCACAGAGCCCAATGCGGGGCTCGAACTCACGGACCGCGAGATCATGACCTGAGCTGAAGTCGGACGCTTAACCGACTGAGCCACCCAGGAGCCCCGGAAAGAAGCTTTGAAGGGCCACATGGGCAGGGAATTCTGGGGTTCAAATACTCAGAGCTTAATCTAGAAATGGGTACCAGATGGACTAGTTCCCTTGCGCATTCCCCCTCCCCCACCCTTGCCCACCAAATCCTCATGCTACCAGAAGGGTTATAGCTGGACAAAGGCTAGATTTGGACCTCTAAAGCACAGGGCCTGGAGCAGGGTTCCTGCTTGGTGAAGTCAAACAACAGTGTTACTCTATGGTCAGCCCTTACGTGGAGGTGTTTTCAGGATCTCATCCCTAATTTTCTTCTGATTCTTTATACTCTTTCTTACTACCTCATACACTGCTATGGCTTCACGAAAATCTCTCTTCCAATCTAACCTATTTTATGGGCTCCAGTTTGTCTACTAGCCACTTCCTTGCCTCTACTTCTTTGTGAAATTAAGTAGCATATAAATAAACAGTAAGCATCTGTTCCAGGATATCCCAGACACTCCATTAATTGATTCAGTCGTTCAGTAAATACTGAGCTCCTGTCATATTATCAGTTTTCAGGGCTAGAGGTGTAGCGGTGAATAAAGGAAAAGTCCTCATTCTTATGGGTCTTAAATTCCAGCAGGAAAAGATGAAAATAAACAAAATATGTTTAGCATACACATAGATAGTGATAAAGGCTAAGGAGACAAATGAACCAAAGAGAAAGAATATTCAGCAGGGAAGAGAACTATAATTCCAAGTTAGGTGGTCAAAAAAGAATTCACTAGAAAACTGACATGAATAAAGACCTGAAAGTAGGAAGTAAGCTGTGACAATGACTGGGGGAAGAGTCCTGTAGTTGAAGGAAAGGGAAATGCAGTATCTTCAGGGGGGAGTATGCCTCACTAGTTCAAGGAGGCCAATATGGCTAGAGTGAAATGAGCAAGAGGAAGAAAGAACAGAAGATGACAGAGAGTTAAGGGGAGGGGGCCATGTAGGCCCTCTTTGAGGACTGTGACTTTTACTCCAGGGAGAAGGAGAGTTTTATACAGAGAGATGACTTATTACAAGAATCATTAAGCTGGGTTGATTGCCATTTGCAACTACATGGATGGAACTGGAGGGTATTATGCTAAGTGAAATTAGTCAGAGAAAGACAAAAATCATATGACTTCGCTCATATGAGGACTTTAAGAGGCAAAACAGATGAACATAAGGGAAGGGAAACAAAAATAATATAAAAACAGGGAGGGGGACAAAACAGAAGAGACTCATAAATATGGAGAACTGAGGGTTACGGGAGGGGTTGTGGGAGGAGGGATGGGATAAATGGGTAAGGGGCACTAAGGAATCTACTCCTGAAGATATGCTAACTAATTTGGATGTAAATTTAAAAAAAGAAAAAAGAAAATTAAAAAAAAAAAAAAGAAGCTGGGTTGAGAACAGACAAGGGGACAAGGGCAGAAACAGGGAGATCAGTTAGGAAGCTACTATAATACTTAGGTGAGAAATGATAGTGGTTAGGACCAAAGTGGTAGGTTCTGGAGAGAGTGAAAAGTGGCCAACTGTTGGATATATTCTGAAGGTAAATGGACAAGATTTAATAGCAATTTGGATGTGGATGTGAGATAAAGAATCAAGAATGAATCCAAAGATAGCAGTCAGAGTACACAGGAATAGCCATTAAATGGGATAGGGAAAAGTGCAGCAGGAGAAGTATATGTCCCAAACTAAACACGTTTTCCTGACAGAGGAAACTGTGCTTAGCTAAGTAAGCTACCCTAACGCCCACACAAACAATCTAACATGAAGAGTGCCTGAAGTTCAGAGTTCCTGAAAAACAGAGTTCCATCAACACTATCATAGTTTCTCACTCTTCACCCCATTTCTATAATCTCATATCCTCTGCCATAGCTGAGGTCTTATTATCATTTCTCTGTATTGTTTTAATGGCCTCAGAATTTGCCTCCTCATCTCTAATTTTCCCACCCTTCAACTCCATCTACTGCAATATCAGGATGATCCAAGATGGAATAATGTTAAGCCCCTCTCAAAATTCTTCAATAGTTTCTCATCACGGGAGAAACTCTCAGCCTCTTTGTAAACATCCTAATTTAATAGGAACAAGCAAGGGGTATAGGTCTATTTCTCGGAAGTTAAGAAATGTTCATTCTGATATGCTCAGGTATGAAAATCACAAATCTAATCCACACTCACTTGTCCAGTCTCATCTTCCATTTTCTCCCTTTATCTACCCTTAAACCACAATTGTTTATAGTTCTCTATATTCTTCTCTCTCTTTCTGTGAACATCCTTCCTTTTGCTTGCCCATCTGCCAATTCCTAGTTGTTTTACAGGTCTCAAGTTGTAAGTACCCTCATCCTCTCAGGCTCAATATCATTTTTGTTTTAATTTTTAAATATTATTTAAATCCAAGTTAGTTAACATATAATGTAATAATGGTTCCAGGAGTAAATTTAGTGATTCATCACTTACATATAACACCCAGTGCTCATCCTAACAAGTGCCCTCCTTAATGCCCATCACTCATTTAGCCCATCCCCCCACCCAACACCCCTCCAGCAACCCCCAGTTTGTTCTCTGTATTTAAGACTCTCTTACAGTCTACCTCCCTCTCTCTTTTTACCTTATGTTTCCTTCTCTTCCCCTATGTTTATCTGTTTTGTTTCTTAAATTCCACATACGTATGATATCATGATAGGCTCAATATCATTTTCTAGGACTCTCCTTCCCCATCCACACCATGTGCCTCCTTCACAAAAACATCAGGGAAATAACAGCTTCCAGTAGATCCTTCACTTGCCACCTCCTATCAACTGTATCAAGCCCAACACCTATGCCTTTGTCTCAGTGCCCTCCAAAATCCTGCTCCTCTTTACCTTCCTAGTCTTACTTCGAACTACTTTCCCCCGAAGTAACAAGTTTTAAAAATCTGTGGTTTATATCACCTAACCAGGGCCTTTCATACAGTAGATACACAGTAAAGATGTGATGAATACAAGAATAAACAAACACGTTCCAATGAAACAAGTATCTTCACTGTTCACATACCATGCTCATCCCCATCCCTATCCCTCTGCTAGTGCTCTTCTCTTACCAAGAAGGTCCTCTTCTTTGGTTATTCAAATTCCACCTATTCCTCAAGGACAACTTTTTCCCTACAACTGAGTAACCTCTTTCTTATCTCTTACTACACCAGTTCTTTCAATAATACAGAAACAATTACAATCATGTAAATGCCATTAAAGAAACTACAAAGTATAGTGGAAACATTAAAAAAAAAAAAAAATCCAAGTCGACCTCGGAGAGTTCTGGAGAGACTTCAGAAAGGAACCACCATTTGCTCTGATACTTTAAGCCAGATAGATATTGGCACAGCAATAAGAAGAGAAAGAACTTTGAATAATAAATGCTAGTCTCAGGATTGAAAAGAAACTGTGAAAAATGATAAAAACTTAAGTATCACTCAGGAAATCTCTGCTCAGACTATAATTTAGTTCCTTAGAGTACAAACCACACTCTCATCAAAAAATTGTTTAAGTGTATGACTTCATATAAAGTACAAAAACAAGCAACACTCCAACTATAATATTAGAAATAGGATATTATATTACAACAGGCTAGTATAATATACAAAGAATGCTTAAAATAGAGGAATAAAGGACCAAAAAAAACAAAGAAAAAATAAAGAAAACACATAAATATACAATTTACAAAAACACATAAAAAGATGGCCTTTAGGGGCGCCTGGGTGGCTCAGTTGGTTGAGCGTCCCACTCGGTTTTGGCTCAGGTCATGATCTCATGGTTCAGGAGATCAAGCCCCCGTCAAGCTCTGGGCTGACAGCATGGATCCTGCTTGGGATTCTCTCTTTCCCTCTCTTTCTGCCCCTCCCCCACTCACACTCTCACTCTCATTCTCTCTCAAAATAAATAAACTTAAAAAATTCTATTAAAGATTTTTATACAATCTACATTAACATACACATGAGTAAATGTGATGTGAATTCTTGTTAAGGTTCCAGTTTTCATGTTGAATTATGGATTCTTGTGTGTTTCATAAACAAAAAGTTATGCTTGGGCTAATTATTTAAGTATGTCATGGATCAAGGACTATGATTCATATGATTTTATATAACTGGGGTCCAAGGAAGGGGGTTTAAAACCATATTAATTTTATTAGTTTCCCATCCAAAGTGTGAAAAACTCAACTGGTTCCCTTTAAATATGTCATGCAATTTGAAAAAATATTTACTAATCCTCTGGCAAATTCTCTTTTTTTCATTTTAACAGGCTATGTTAATTGCTTCTGATCTAATTGCTTCTTTTTTTAATGTTTATTTATTTACTTTGAGAGAGAAGGAGAGCGAGTGTGCATGCGCATACATGTGAGCAGGAAGAGGGGCAGAGAGAGAGAAGAGAGAGAATCCCAAGCACAGTGCAGGGCTCAAACTCACAAACCCTGAGATCATGACCTGAGGTGAAATCAAGAGTCAGAGGCTTAACCCACTGAGCAACCCAGGTGCCCATATTTTCATTCTTTACATGTAGTGTCTGGCACACTATGAACATTGAATGTCAATTTATTATTATGTCTTTGCAGAATCTGTCAGAACTGAATCACATTGCTAAAGCTTCACGTAAGAATAAAGCAGTAGCAGAATAGATGATAATTCCTAAAACCTAATTGTTCCTCATGCAAAACGGGGATGTTCATTTTTATAATTTGTTAAAACAAAAATTAGGGGGCGCCTGGGTGGCTCAGTCAGTTAAGTATCCAACTCTTGGTTTTGGCTCAGGTTATGATCTCACAGTTCCTGAGTCTGAATCCCGTGTCAGGCTCTGCTCTGAAAGTGGGGAACCTGCTTGCAATTCTCTCTTACCCTCTCTCTCTGCCCCTCCGTGGCTTGCTCTCTCTCTTAAAATAAAGAAATTAACTTTAAAAAACAAAACAAAAAAAAATAGTACAGCATTTTTTTTTTTTAGTACAACATTTTAAAGGGATAAAAAGTAGGGGCACCTGCATGGCTCAGTTGGAAGAGCATGCAACTCTTGGCCTTGGGGTTGTGAGTTTGAGCACCATGTTGTGTATAGAGATTACTTAAAAACAAACTCTTAAAAATAAAGGGATAAAAAATAAACTAATGAATCTTTTAAAAATATTCCCTTGTGAAAATGGGAATGAGATCATTTTGAGGGAACTAAGTCTAAGGAGTATACAGTTTAGAAATATTCGGGCCCATAAGTCAGAACCAGAAATAATTTTGGCAGCAACAGTTCATGTCATGGGACCTACTTTAGGGCAAGGTGATTGATCCAGATATTTAAAATTGGATGTTAGAAATTTATAGGGGATAAAAGATTGCAGAAAAGCCCTTTTAATCTGGAAGAGATCTTAGCGCTCATTTTACAGAAGAAAAAACACACGGAAGACGCTAATTGAAAAATCCAGTGAAATAACTTGCCAGCCATAAAAGCAGTTTTGCATTTCAAGAGTCCCACACCATGGATAACAGTATCTTAACATCCTCATTTACTCATGGCCCTGACATTGTTATCCAATTAAGATATATGTTCTTAATCTTATAGATTCTCATGTGAAATATATATGAATGATATATAGATAAGGAGTGAATTTAGATAATCTGTGACTTCATCTAAATTCCATATAAGATATTTTGATGTTTTTCTTACAAGCATGTTTTGTTGGTTTCTCCAACAAAATAATTACAATGGCCAGATTCCTGGATATAACCTAATTAATGTTAACTTGTTCAACCTATTTTATGATGATTAAAATCTAACAGAGAAGTATCATCTAAAAACACTCTGAATACAGATATCTTAATAAAAAAAATAAACATACTCTGAATAATCAAACTTCACAGTTATTTAAAGAATTGATGAGTAAAGAGACAAGACAAAATCAACCTGACTTAGCTGCCTACAGTCACCACTGGAGATAAAAAAAATGATATTGCTGCCTAGCTACACTCCTTTAATATTATTATCCTCCTAATCTCTGTTACCATTTTGCATAATGCTCAAATTCTAGGGCAGCAATAATAAGGGTCAGAATAAGTATACGAAGGAAGCACATTTTACAATCCAACCTATCTTGAGGCTGAAGATAAGCAACAAAGATCTGATTATTTATCAATAACCTTAAATTTATATGACTATTCATTCCCAGATTTACTTCATGAACTATTTGTAAGAAATAGTAAATTGTGGGAATAAATGTGTTTAGCCAATTTCCAAATCAAGTAAGAACCAGAAAAAAGGACAGGTACTAGGAGGTTTAGTTAGGGAAAAAGTAACAATCAAAGTCATGGCTTATGTCCTGACTTTGCTCAGATGTTTGAAAAGTCTCAAGTCTGGTCACAATAGCCCCTTGTATATCAAAAAGAGATACATAAAAGTCTTAAAAGACTTGTTTCAGGGGCACCTGGGTGGCTCAGTCAGTTAAGCCTCCGACTTCGGCTAAGGTCATGATCTCACGGTTCGTGAGTTCGAGCCCCACATCGGGCTTTGTGCAAAGAAAGCCTAAAATCTAGTTAGGTTCTATTCCAGAAAGCAAAAAAGGAATTTTCCTTTTTTAAGGAGGGACAAATTGCCAGCCTAGCAACTGCGATCCTAACTTAGTGCAAATAATTCTAAAACCTTAGCCAACTTCTGCACTTTCATGATTTAAAAAGGAAATAAAACTGCCTTATACAAGAATCTTTTTAATATTCTGATTTGATAGGATATGAATCCATTACAGTGAATTTATCCTGGACGAAAGTCAACAACTAGCTTAGTTTAGGGTACTTTTTCCTTCATTTTCCAAACAATAATGGGATAATTACAGGTAACATTCATACAGCACTTACGTCATGCCAGGCATTATTTTAAATTCATTATATTATTAATTGATTTAATCGATACAATCCTACAAAACAGGTATTATCAGTCCCATTTTATATTGGGGAAGACTTGAGACATGAGGAAATTCAAATAACTTATCCAAAGTCAAGCAACAGGCAAGTGAGTCACAATATCAACCTAAGTAGTAGGGCTCCAGAATCTTAAGTTTTTCTGCCTTATGATTATACAAGTATTTTTGGTTTTGTTTTACTAAAACTATGAAAGAATCACAGAGCATCTTTCCCACCCCTCCCTGGGACATTTTTCTATCTACTTTCTTAATTGGCTTATAACATGGGCTAATTAAAAGGCTTAAAACACGTTAAGTGGATGTTACACATATCTTGTCTACATAAGTATATATTTTTTTCTCTTTTCCAAAAAAGCGGGGGCAGGGGGGAGGGCAGGAAGATGAATTCTTTAACTCATAAATCCTCTCATATAAATTCTATAGGCCTTAGGGAGAAAGTGACAGCATTAGAAATTTTTTCTACTTTGCTCTCTTCAGGGTTGAGTTTGTTTTTAGAAAGAAATGTTGGCCTGGAATTCTGAATCATCAGCAAACAAAGATTCTCAGATATAAGCCTTATATGCTGATTCAAGTTTACCCATATTTCAAGTAAAAGAACCTGGAACCAAAGTATAAACATTTTCGTAATGCTAAATAAAAAGGCCCCTGCAAGGGCACCTGGCTGGCTCAGCAGGTGGAGCATGTGACTCTTGATCTCAGGGTTATAAATTTGAGCCCCATGCTGGGTGTAGAGATTATTTAAAAATAAAAATTTATAAATCAATCAATAAGCTCCCTGCAGAAGCAACTAGGGGAAAAAGTACACCTACTCTCACTTTGAGGCCTAAACTATTTACAAGGTTACCTAATTATGCTAAGGTTTACAGCTCCCTCCTCAGGGCCTGGAACATGGGTACATATGGGCCTATAGGATGCATAATGAATGGATGTATGAACAAATGCATGCTTATTTTTATTTGAAGGACTAAATATCATCTCTTCCATTGTACCTAGGACTCTAATCACCAAGCAAAGGTAAATACACTTCGTCCCCAGAGGTTAAAACACAAATCTTCAGATTCTGCAGAGCAGAATTTCTTTTAGTCTTGCAGAGGTATATCAGGAGTCTCACAGATCTCAGCATATAGTTGTATTCATGGATATACTAAATACACCAACGTACATATGCAATGTTTCTGTCCAGAGAAGCCCATCAGAGACTCAGCACCCAAAGTTTTATTGAGGGTTGCTCACATGGGCACCCTCTACCTCAGGTATACTCAAATTCTAGACCCCTAGGAGGAAAGCAGATGTTCAACATAAACCATATTGTTTGCACAAACAGTCTAGGCACAGTGAATCATCCTTATCAGTTACTGGAAACACTCTGAGAGTCAAGTTCCCAGATGTCAGCTATGAGCCAACCTTGCAAACAGACCTTTCTAAGGAGAGTAGTCTCAGACCTGCTATGTTAAAGTTATTTAACTCCTTAAAGTCTCAGACTCATCTGTAAAAAGGAAAAAAAATAACAGAAACTACTTCACGGCTAACATGATTATTACAGTGGTATTAGTCTCCAGTATGATGGCAAGACTTCATAAAGATCACTTGATAATGAGGAGGAGGACTACAGAAAGTTATAGTAATGTAAAACTTCAACTTAAAACTTAATCTTTAACCCAGCAGCAACTTTTAGAGGAGGATAAAAACCATAATGATCTGGAATGAAGAGGACATAAACCCCACTTCTCTCCTGTAAAAGATATGGGAGGATTATTTTATCATTATAGAATGATATTATGATTGAGTTTAAATGCTTGGATAGGACATAGAATAGCATCTCCACTTCCAAAAATTAAGTAAAAATTCATGAAGGCAGAGTTCCTGGAACATTCTCAACTCATCCAGATTATGAAATAAAACATGAGCTTGCCCTGGAAGTTTATTTAAGCACACTATTAGAGAACGAAAAAGAAAGAGGAAACAATTCACTAATCCTTTTAAAATGAATATACTTTCTATTTCTTACTAATTATCACCTAAAATTAAGATAATCATTAAATTTAGATTTAGAATGGTATATGTTAACATAGAATTGAGGTTTATAAGGAAAACCTATTTTTTAATTCATGTATCTAAATGGTATCCACTGCAAGATTATATATAACATTACTCAAATCGGGCAGTTTGTTCATGAAAACATTGAAACTTTGGCCTTCAAGTATAGATAAGAATCCAAAAGATTCTGAGGTTTAATATTTATTCTGAAATCACTATATTACTTGCTTGTTTTATCCCCAATTCATGAATTTAACTTTTTTCTTACATTTTTAATTATTTTTTAATGTTCAGTTTTCAGAAAGAGAGACAGACAGAGCATGAGCAGGAGAGGGGCAGAGAGAGAGGGAGACACAGAATCTGAAGCAGACTTCAGGCTCTGAGCTGTCAGCACAGAGCCTGAAGCAGGGACTCAAACCCATGAACCGCAAGATCATGACCTGAGCCAGCGTTCAACACTCAACTGGCTGAGACGCCCAGGCATCCCTTGTCTTACATTATTTACAAAGTTTAACCCTATGTTAAACTTTCCACAATGTTCCTCTACCACAATGTTCCTCTACGTTTTCTTATTATCGCTAATTATGGCTAAGTAGAAAACTATAGACCATTATAAATTACTGGATTAGAGAAATTTTTTGGTTCTGTTCTTTGGCCAAATTTATAATCCCCAAAATAATGCAAATTAACATATGCTAACTTGGGAACCAAAACAAATTAGCTTTATTCTATTTTATTTTTTAATTTTTTAGTGCTTATTTTTGAGAGAGAGAGAGAGAGACAGAGCGTGAGTGGAGGAGCACAGAGGGAAGGAGACAAAGAGTCCAAAGCAGGCTCCAGGCTCTGAGCTGTCAGCACAGAGCCCCACGTGGGGCTTGAACCCACAAACTGCGAGATCATGACCTGAGCCGAAGTGTGACGCTCAACCAACTGAGCCACCCAGGCACCCCCACTTTATTCTATTTTAAATGAATCATATCAAGGATACTAAAG
The DNA here is from genome assembly GCF_027475565.1 of Acinonyx jubatus. Classification (NCBI taxonomy): domain Eukaryota; kingdom Metazoa; phylum Chordata; class Mammalia; order Carnivora; family Felidae; genus Acinonyx; species Acinonyx jubatus. The sequence goes on along the minus strand of NC_069382.1, from coordinate 84,918,888 downwards.
AATGTTTTTTAATTGTCCGGATTTTATCCTGTCCCAAGTCATCTTTTTGTCACCTCCCTATAATGAAGTAAAAGGTGAAGGTATTTTCTTACATGCTTATTGCAAATCTTTCTACCCACCTTACCAACACAAACTAGAATAAAAGCTCCATTAGAGCTGAGCCATAGCTATTTTAATCAGCATTGCATATATATCTCTCAGAAATAGTGCGTAGCACATAATAGACAACAATTTTAACTCCCAACTCAACTTTTCTTGTTCTTGGCTTCCTTTTTCTATTTTACTATCTCTAATACATACACATATGTGCCCTTTGTTAAGCCACTAAATCATTTTGGGAAAAAAGTGAGCACCTTTTAACAACTATATATACAATACTGAATATAGTCAGAGTAAGTGGATAGTGATTAAAGGGGCAAAGAAATAAACATTCAGATACACACTATAAGTCAATATTAACACAAAATTAGAGTAACTTAAAAATGCCTTCCAAATTATGGCATATCGGAGTTTTTTTTAATATAGTTAGCTTATTTGAAATATATTTTCAATACATTTTCAATACAGTAAAACCTTGGTTTGGAGCATAATTCATTCCGGAAACATGCTTGTAATCCAAAGCACTTGTATACCAAAGCAAATTTCCCATAAAAAATAATGGAAATTCAGAGGATTCGTTCCATAATCCAAAACTATTCATATAAAAATGATAATGATACTGTAATATAAAACAATAAAGAAAACACAAAACATAAAAAAAATAATAAACAGATTAACCTGCACTTACCCTTGAAAATCTTTGTGGCTGGTGCAAGGGAGACAAGAGAGGAGGGCTACTGTGTAGGACAACTTTCACTGCTATCACTAATGGAATCACTGCTATCTATTGGCTCAGTGGAATCTTTTTCTGCATGGGGGCCATTGTATACACTCACATGGATGTTGACTACGGTGCAGTATTAATAAACCCTGGTCATACACTGTATTTAATGTAACTGGCAATAAGGCAGCAGAGGACAGGTTCTTTATCTGCAGGCAGCCTGACCTAGAAGGAAGCAAAGCACTCCCAAGCTTACTCTTGTATGGGAAAGCAAAGGACTGTCCATAGGTGCTTTGAAATGACAAAAAAATACACTAGTGCCAGTTGTGGGCACCTTCCAACATTCTGAAAAATCACTGATTTCTACCAAACACCATGGCCTGAGACTGAAGCATCTGAACATGGCAGACAATCACCCACAATTCTGCAGTGAGAGAGAGAGAGAGAGAGAGAGAGCAAGCAAGGGAGGGACACAGAGAGAGAGAGGGAGAGAAAGAGAGAGAGAAGAAACATTGGCTCAGTTGTGATCACGTGATGTTCGGCGTCCCGTACTACTCCTATTGCAAGACATCGCTTGTTTATCAAGTTAAAATTTATCAGAAACATTTGTTCATCTTGCAGAACACTCGCAGAACAAGTTACTCACAATCCAAAGTTTTACTGTACTAAAAATGTATGTCTTAAATATTACAGAAAAGTGCATTTTAAATATCAAAAAATACATGACAATTATAACGGGAAATATTAGAGATATTGAAAGTTACTATTCACTTTATAAAAACTATAGCTCACTTTTTTTTTTAATAACCAATAGTGGTACTTTGAAGAGGTAGTTTATCTTCAAAAATGTCATTCACATAAAACTTTGGAGGACTATACTCCACACTGTTTAATCTGAAGTAATTTGAGGTCATAATTATTTTGTGTTAATATTAGTTCGCCAAACAAAAATAATTGACTGTTTTTGCTAGTGAAGTAGGGGGGGAAAGTTATATACCGAATTATTTAGAAAGTCAGTCATCAAACAACTAACTACATCATGTTATCTGTATATTTTTTGCCTATAATTATGAACAGTTGAAAGTCTAATTTTATAATACTAACATGAATTAATTAAAATTGTTATCATAAGAATGCCTGCCATTGCTATAACTGTATTACAAATTTAAAGTTTCATAGATATGGTATTTTATTTTAGTTTTAGGTAGCTAAATTTCAACTAAGAAACATCTGGAAAGTTATTTTCCCTGCTGTTCTTTATGAAGCTAAAATCATTTAGAGAAAATTCTACATATGTTTACTCACACTCAAAAACTGTTAAAGAATAAAGTTACAACCGGGCTGTCAATTAACTCCTTCGTCCAGAATGAAGGTCACTGAAGTATTTCTCCAGTGGGTTCCCACCACATGTAGAAAAAAAAACCTAGGGGCACCTGTGTGGCTCAGTTAGTTAAACGTCTGACTTTGGGTTTTGGCTCAGGTCATGATTTCACTGTTTGTGAGTTCGAGCCCTGGGTCGGACTCTGCACTGCCAGTGCTTGGGATTCTCTCTCTTTCCCTCTCTCTCTGACCCTTCCCCGATAACCAGCTTGCTCTCTCTCAAAATAAATAAATAAACTTAAAAAAAAAAAAAAAAGGAAAAAATCTAAACTCAACATGGTCTATGTAAAGATCAACCCAGGGCTAGCCCACCCCAATTCTCTGACCTCATTCATCTCTCATCTCTTCTTCACTGGCTTGCTGAGCTCCAACTACAGTGGCCCTGTTCCTGTAACACACCAAGCTTAAGCACCTCCTATTCTCAGATTACAGGTTCTTTCAGATCATCCACAGACAGAATCTTCCTCACTTATCATGCAGATATCACCTCAAGTCCCACCCCTTCACAAAGACATTTCCATCATGATTCCCCCCTTCCAATTATATTCCAATTCCATGTAGCTTCCCTATCAGTCTCTATTTAATATCACATTACCCTATTTTGTTTCTTCATTATATTTATAAAAATTATCCTAAAATTATCCTATTCATTTATATGTCTTTGCTTCTTGTATTTTTTGGTTTTTTTTGTTTTTGAGAGAAACAGCGTGCACACAAGCAAGGAAGGGGCACAGTGAGAGGGAGAGAGAGAATCTTAAGCAGGCCCCGTGCCCAGCACGGTGCCCAACATGGGGCTCTATGTTACAACTCTGAGATCATGACCTGAGCCCAAATCAAGAGTTAGATGCTTAACCAACTGAGCCACCCAGGTGCCCCCCCTTTTGTTGTTTATATGTTCAATGCTTGTCTCCTCCACTAAAATGTAAGTTCCATAAGAACAAGTACTGCATTTATCTTGTTTACTGCAATCTTTCAAGGACCTAAAATGAATTAATATTATTATTATTAAATGTGCTAGCTGATAGGAACATTTTGATATTTTGTAACCATTCTCACACATATCGCTCTTTTAGGCTTCTTCCATTTTTTTCTACCCATTAGTACTTAACCATGAGAGAACTGGTTAACTATAAAAAATATGGACAAGCAAATATATGTTATACTGTATAATCAGTTCAGAAACTGAGCCAAGGTTTTCAGATAACGGCATATCTTTCCAATTGTACACTGATCCTACGTATCAATAAACATTAGTAATTTTAAGTAAATTGTTAGTTATGTTTAAATAAAAACTATCAGATGAAATTTAGCATTTATGAGCAATTACATTCACGCACATCATGAAATATAGATGAGAATTATTGAACATAATTTAGAAATACAACAAATATCATTTTAGGATTTAACACACAGTTTAGATATCATCTTCTATCCAAAATTTAATTTTATCTGCAATTAAAGAAACCAAGTTTACAGAATTAAAGGAGAGGATGACAACTGTAACTCAAAAAATGAGCAATCTCAATAAAGATACAGGCACTATTTTAAAAAATAGGAAAATATGGAAATTCTGGAGATGAAAAGTATAATTCAAGAGTTGGAAACTACAATCAAAATTAAAAATTCACTAACAGAGCTCAACAGCAGATTTGAGATGACAGAAGAGTCCGTGAACTTGGAGATATATTAATAGAAATTACCAATTCTGAAGAACAGAAAAAAAGAATTAAAAAAAAATGAACAGAGCCTCTGAGATTTATGGGACACCACCAAGCATCCAACCTACGTGTAATGCGAGGTCCAAAAAGGAACAGAGAAGGAGAACAGAAAAAATATTTGAAGAAATCATGGTCAAAACTTACTAAACTTTTGAAAAAATATTCATCCATAGATTCAAGTTTAATGAATCCAAAGCAGAATAAACACAAAGAGATCCACACCTAGACATACCATTATTGAAAACCAACGACAGAGAAAGTCTTGACAGCACAAAAAGAATAACTCATTGTAAACAATTGAGGTCAGAAAGCAAGAGACAACATGTTCAAGGTGCTGAATGAAAAAATTTCTGTAACAAAGAATTCTATGTCCAGCAAAACTATTCCTCAAAAATAAGGGCAAAAACAGGGGCATCTGGGAGGCTCAGTTGGTTAAGTGGTCGACTTCAGCTCAGGTCATGATCTCACAGTCTGTGGGTTCGAGCCCTGCATCAGGCTCTGTGCTGACAACTCAGAGCCTGTAGCCGACTTCAGATTCTGTGTCCCCTTCTCTCTCCCTACCCCTCCTCCCCTGCTCGTTCTCTCTCTCTCAAAAATAAACATTAAACTAATAATAATAAAATAAAGGCAAAATAAAAACAATCCCAAAAAACAAAGATTAAAATAATTCATTTATGACAAACCTGCTTATGAGAAATCTTAAAAGTCCATCCGACTGAAAGAAAATAACCAGCCCATAACCCAACTACACAAAAAGAAATAAGGAGTACCATAAAAGTCAACATATGTGTTAAGTATAAAAGACTGCGTAAGCATTTTTTTCCTCTTTTACTTGTTGTAAAACACATACAATTGCATAAAGAATATAAAGTGGTCCTGTTGGGCTTCTAACATATAAAAACTTAATATGTATGATAATACCACCAGATAGGCTAGGGGAGGAAATGGAGCAAAGTTTCTATATTTTACCATAATTAAATTGGTTAATCTGAAGTACAGTGTGACAAAGATACATACTGTATTCCCTAGAGCAAAGAAAATAATCCCAAAAATCTAGTTAAAACACTAACAAAGGAATTCAAATGATACTCTGGAAAATATCCACTAACTCCAGAAGAAAAAGATGAACAAAGAAATAAAAAAGAAATGAGACATATGATTGCAGATATAAATCTGACTATCAATGATTATATAAAATGTGAACAGAGTAAACCCTCCAATCAAAAGGCAGAAATGAAAAAAACAAAAGCAGAAATGATCACACTACTTAAAAAAACAAAGCATTTTAACTACATGCTGTCTGTAAGATACACTTTAGACTCAAAACACAAATGGGTTGAAAACCGAAGTATAGAAAAAAATCTGCAACACAAACAGTAAGTATAAGAGAGCTGGAGTGGTCCACCAATACCAGATGAAATACAACTAGACAAAGAGGAATCTTTCATAATGATAAAAGGTCTTCTTAATAGCAGTGCCCCCAAAACATAAAGCAAAAATTGACAGAACTGAAAGGAAAAATAGACACTCCAGTAATAATAGGGCTTTTAATCTCTCTCTCAATAATTGATAGTATGGCTAGACAGAAAATCAGCACAGACATTGAAGGCTTGAAAACTATCACACAACTTGACCTGTCACCTACAAAACATTCCGCCCAACAACAGCAGAACACATATTCTTTTCTAGCACACAGGGAACATTTTTCAGAAAGGATTACATACTAGGCCATAAAAATGTCTCAAAAAATTTAAAATGAGAAAATCATACAAAGTATGTTCTACTACTACAGGGGAATTAAATAAAAAATCCACAACAATGTAATTTGGGGAATCCCCAAATAATTGGAAATCAAATAATACATTTCTAAATAACCCAGAAGTCAAGACATCACAAGAAATTTAAAAATATTTAGAAGTGAATACAAATTTTAAAACGCAGAAATTTAAAAATGTACAGGATGCAGCTACCCCAGTGTTTGAAAGGAAATTTAGAGCTTTAAATGCCTGCTCAGTAAAGAAGACCTCAAATCAATAACCTACACTTCTACCTTAAGAAGCTAGAAAAAGGCACACTAAGCCCAAAATAAGCAGAATGATGAAAATTATAAAAATCAAATAGAAAGCAGTGAAATAGAAAGCAGAAAATGGAAAAAAATCAATTAAACCAAAACTTTTTTTTGAAAGTAGCAACAAAATTGACATTTAGCTAGAATGACCAAGTAAAAAAGAGAGAATACACATGCTACTAAAATAATGAAAGAGGAATACCACAAACTACACTAGTAAAATTAAAAGCACATATAGGAATACTATGAACTATATGCCAAAAATATTAAATAGCTTAGATGAAATGGACAAATCATAAGGAATACAATTACTGAAACTAACTCAAGAATAAGCAAAAAATCTGAAGAGACCCATAACAAGTAAATAAATTGAATTAACAGTTTAAAATTTTTCCAAAGGAAAAAAATCCAGGCCCAGATGCTTTCACTGGTCAATTCTATCAAATGTATTCAAGGGGGTAATAATAACCAATCATGCACACACTCTTACAGAAAATCAAAGAAGAAACACCTCTCAATTCATTCTATGAGGCTAGTACTACTATGTCACAAAATCCAAAGACATCCCAAGGAAAAAAAAACTACAGACCAGTATCTTCCATAAATATAGACACAAAAATGTTCAACTAAACATTAGCAAACCAAAGCCAGCAACATATAGTAAGAATTATATACCATGACAAAGTGAGATTTATCCTAGGACTAAGGCTGCTTTAGTATCTGAGAATCAATTAATATAATACACCATATTAATGGAATAAAATAAACCACATGATCATCTCAGACACTCAGGTGACCAGCCATACTAGTTTGTCCAGAACAGAGGGGTTTCCCAAGATGAAGGAATTTCAGTGCTAAAACCAGAACGGTCTTAGGCAAAAGGTGACAGTTGGTCATGCTAACAGATGAAGAAAAAGCATTTGGCAAAATCCGATAACGATTCATGATAAAAACTCAGGAACAAACTGGGATTAAAAAGGAATCCCTTACCAAATGTAGAGATCTGCTATACAACATTGTGCCTACAGTAAACAATACTGTACTGTACACTTAAAAAGTTTAGAAAATAGATCTCATGTTAAGTGTTCTTACCAAAAGGAAATAAAAATTTAAGTATAAGATTTATGCACTGATATTATAAAATATCACTGAGAAAAATTAAAGATCATTAAATCAAGAGAAATTTTCAAGTTCATATACTAGAAAACTCAATATTACAAGATTTGCAACTCTCCTCCAACTGATCCACAGATCCAGTGCATTCTCATCAAAATTCCAAGCCTGTTTTGCAGACATTAACAAGCTGATTCTAAAATTTTTTAAAATTTTATTTAAGTCAGTTACCATATAGTATAATAATAATTTCAGGATCAGAATTTAGTGATTCATCACTTACATATTAACATGCAGTGCTCATCCCAAGTGCCTTCCTTAGTACCCATCCCCATTTAGCCCATCCCCCCAACCACCTCCTCTCCAGCAATGCTTAATTTGTTCTCTGTATGTAAGAATTCTCTTAGAGTTTGCCTCCCTCTGTTTTATCTTATTGTTCCTTCCCTTCCCCTTATGTTCTTTTATTTCTTAAATTCCACATACAAATTAAATCATATGATATCTGTCTTTCTCTGACTGACTTATTTCACTTAGCATAATACCCTCCAGTTCCATCAGTGTTGTTGAAAATGGCAAGATTTCATTCTTTTTGATTGCTGAGTAATATTCCAGTGTGTGTGTGTGTGTGTGTGTGTGTGTGTGTGTGTGTACCACATCTTCTTTATACATTCATCAGTTATATGGACATTTGGGCTCTTTCCACAATATGATCCTAAAATTTGTATATAGGGCCTAGAAGAGCCATAACTTTTAAAAAGAAGAAAAGGGGGCGCCTGGGTGGCTCAGTCGGTTAAGCGGCCGACTTTGGCTCAGGTCATGATCTCACGGTGAGTTCAAGCCCCGCGTCAGGTTCTGTGCTGACAGCTCAGAGCCTGGAGCCTGTTTCGGATTCTGTGTCTCCCTCTCTCTGACTGCCCCCCCACCCCGTTCATGCTCTGTCTCTCTGTCTCAAAAATAAATAAACGTTAAAAACAAAAATTTAGAAAAAATAAAAATAAAAAGAAGAAAAGAAGAACAAAATTGGAGGGCTTATACTACCTGGTTTCATAAGTTACCACAGAGCACAAAAATCAAGTCACAGTAGTAAAAACATAAAGATAGACATATAGAGGGGCGCGTGGGTGGCTCAGTTGGTTGAGCATCCTACTCTTGGTTTTGGCTCAGGTCATGGTCTCATGGTGTGTGGGTTTGAGCCCCGCATCAGGCTCTGTGCTGACAGTGTGGAGCCTGTTTGGGATTCTCTCTTTCTCCCTTTCTCTCTGTTCCTCCCCAACTCATGCTCTCTCTCTCTCTCAAAAATAAACTTAAAAAGCTGTAAAAATTTAAAAATAAATTTAAAAAAAAGACAGACATAGATAATGGAACAGAATTGAGTGCCACATTTATAATCAATGGAGAAATGATATTTTTTCAACATAGATACGTTGTCTTTTCAACAAACTGTGCTAAGAGAATCCATATACAACAGATGAATTTAGACCCTTCATGCCATACATAAAAATTAACTGAAAATAGATCCAAAATCTAAGAGCGAAAATTATAAAAGATCTAGAAGAAAACAAAAGAGAAAATCCTCAATATCTTGGATTAGGCAAAGAGTTCTTACAACAAAAGAATGATCTATAGGGGCACGTGGGTGGCTCAGTCAGTTAAGCGTCTGACTTCAGCTCAGGTCATGATCTCACAGCTTGTGGGTTTGAGCCCCATGTCGCACTCTGTGCTGACAGCTCAGAGCCTGGATGGAGCCTGCTTCGGACTCTGTGTCTCCCTCTCTCTCTGCCCCTACCTCTCCCTCTCTCTCTCTCTCTCTCAAAAAACTAATAAACATTAAAAAAAAATTTAATGATCTATAAAAGAAAAAAAGTGGGAAATTAAACTCCATCAAAATTAAAATTTGGGGGAAGGGGGCTCCTGGCTGGCTCAGTCAGTAGAGCATATGACTCTTGACTGTGAGGTCATGAGTTCAAGCCCCACACTGGGCCTAGAGCTTACTTAAAGAATAAAAACTCTAGGGGTACTGGGTGGCTCAGTCAGTTGAGTGTCTGACTTCAGCTCAGTTTATCATCTCGCGGTTTGTGGGTTCGGGCCCCATGTCAGGCTTTGTGCTGACAGCATGGAGCCTGCTTCAGATTCTCTGTCTCCATCTCTTTCTGCCCCTCTCCTGCTCTCTCTCTCTCTCTCAAAAATGAACATTAAAAATCTGAAAAAATTAAAAAATTAAAACTCTAAAAAAAAAGTTTAATTATTGCACTTCAAAGGCCTCCAATAAAAAAATGAAAAGACAAGCCACAGACGAGGAGAAAATATGTGCAAATCATGTATCTAATAAAGGACTCTTACATCCAGAATATATAACTTTTACAACTCTATAATAATATTTTTTTAAAACAGGCAAAAGATTTGAATGGTTATTTCAACAAAAGGGATATATGAATGAATAATTACATGAAATGCTCAATGCCTTGAGTCTTTAAGAAAATGTGAATTTAAACCACAATAAGTTAACCACTTCATACCTACTAGAATAGCTATAACAAAAAAGACAGACAATAACTAGTGTTGACAAGGATGTGAAGAAACTGGAACTCTCTTACGCTGCTGTTTGAAACGTAAACATATGGCCACTTTAGAAAACAGTTTGGCAGGTTCTTAAACAGTTAAATAGATAAGCCAGCAATTCTATTCCTAGTATCTACCCAAGAGAATGAAAGCATATATTCACATAAAGACTTGTATTCAAATGTTCAAGCTGCATTATTTGCAACAGTCAAAACTGGAAACCATCCAAATGCCTACCAACTGGTCAATAATAAACAAGATGTTGTATATCCATACAGTAGAATACTATTCAGCAATAAAAAGGAACAAAATACTGGTACATGCTACAATATTGATAAACCCCAAAAAACATTATGCTAAGTGAAAGAAGGCCGATGTTTCTTGTGTGATTCCATTCCTATGAACTACCCAGAAAAGGCAAATCTATAGAGACAAAACACAAGTCAGTGGTTGCCTGGGATGGGGGTGGGGGATTGAGGGTAAATGCAAACAGACTAGAAGTAATTTTGGGGAGGGGACAAAAATGTTCTGAAACTGGCTTGTAAGTTTAAACCAGTCCTGCTGTCAGTCTGTGGGAGTCAGATACTGTGCATCCCACTCAGTCTCTGCCATCGCTGTCTCCCACCATGTTGAAGATGAGCTCCACTTCTCCATCCCTAGGATAGACCACCTGGAGCTGGCCTCCCTGGCCTCCCATTGGCCCAGTGCTGAGTCCAGCAACTTCACGCATATAAAGCTCTGTCCCGATCACCAAGCAGGACCTGGTGGCCTGAGAAGACCCTGGGCCCTCCCCTTGGCTGGCTGGGCCACCAGGCTCCCTCCCCTGATTCTGGGGAGTCCCAGGGGAGTGTCATCTCCCCAGTCCTCTCTTACAGACCTTTCTTTGCTGAATTAAAGTTTGTAAGAAGAAAGAAAGAAAGAAAGAAAGAAAGAAAGAAAGAAAGAAAGAAAGAAAGAAAGGAAGGAAGAAAGAAAGAAAAGAAAAGAAAACTGGCTTATAATGACAGTATAACAATTCTATATGTTTACTAAAAATAACTGAATTGTTTTTATGGCTGAATAATATTGCATTGTGTATATATATTTATACACTGCATTTTCTTTTTTTAATGTTTATTTATTTTGAGAGAGAGTGCACACGCACACACAAGAGACGGAAGGGCAAAGAGAGAGGGAGACAGAGAATACAAAGCAGGTCTGTGCTGTCAGCCGAGAGCCCGATGCAGGGCTCAATCTCAAGAACCGTGAGATGAAAACTTGAGCTGAAATCAAGAGTCGAGCGTCTAACTGACTGAGCCACCCAGGCACCCCTATACCACATATTATTTATCTATTCATCAGTCGATGGACATTTGGCCTCTTTCCATAATGTGGCTATTGTTGATACTGCTGCTATAAACATTGGGGTACATGTACCCCTTCGAATCAGTATTTTTGTATCCTTTGGGTAAATACCTACTAGTGCAATTGCTGGGCAGTAGGGTAGTTCTATTTTTAACTTTTTGAGGAACCTCAAAAAGTTTTCCAGAGTGGCTGTACCAGTTTGCATTCCCACCAACAGCAAAAGAGGGTTCCTCTTTCTCTGCATCCTCACCAACATCTGTTGTTTCCTGTGTTGTTAATTTTAGCCATTCTGACAGGTGTAAGGTAGTATATCATTCTAGTTTGGGAAAAACAAATAAAAATAAAAATAAAATTAACTGAATTGTGCACTCAAAATGGATTCATTTTGGGCTTTAAATAACTCAAGATACTAATTTTTTAAATTGAAGTGTAGCTGACATATTAGTTTCAAGTGTATGACATAGAAATTTAACATTTACATAGATTACAGAGCAATCATCACAATAAATCTAGCTACCATCTATCACCACCATACAAGGTTGTTACAGATTAATTATATTTCTTGTGCTCTACATTGAATATTTATGTCTTAATTTATTTTACAACTGGAAGTTGGTACCTTCTAACTCCTTCCCCTATTTTTTCCATCCCCTTGTCCCCCCTCCCCTCTGGCAACCACCAAATTGTTCTGTGTATCTATGGGCCTGTTTCTGTTTTGTTGTTCATTTTTTTTGTTGTTCATTTGATATAAGTAATATCATACAGTATTTGCCTCTGACTTATTTCACGTAGTATAATACCTCCTAGATCCATTCACGTTGTTGCAAATGGCAAGATTTCACTCTTTTTTATGGTTAAGTAATATTCTACTGTCTATATACCACATCTTTATCCGTTCATGTATTGATGGACACTCAGGTTGCTTCCATATCTTGCCCATACTAAGTAATGCTGCTATGAACACAGGGTGCGTATATCTTTTAAAATTAGTATTTTCATTTTCTTCAAATAACCAGAAGTGGATTTGCCGGACTGTACGATAGTCCTACTTTTATTTTGCAGAAACTCCATAGTGTTTTCCATAGTAGCTACACCATTTTGCATTCCCATGAACACTACACAAGAGCTCTCTTTCCTCCACATCCTTGCCAACCCTTGTTATTTCTTGTCTTTTTGATAGTAGCCATTCTAACATGTGTGAAGTGATATCTCATTGTTGTTTCGACCTGCATTTCCTTGATGATTAGGGATGTTGAGCACCTTTTCGTGTGTCTGTTTGCCACCTGTATGTCTTTTTGGAGAAATGTCTATTTGGGTTCTCTGCCCATTTTTTAATTGGATTTTTTAATATATTGAGTTGTAAGTTCTTTCTATATTTTGGAATATTGACCCCTTATCAGTTACATCATTTACAAGTATCATCTCCCATTCAGGAGGTTGCCTTTTCATTCTGTTGATGGTCTCCTTCACTAATGGTTTCATCAGCTTTTTTTTTTTTTATTTAAAAAAATGTTTTTTAATGTTTATTTATTTTTGAGACAGAGCATGAGCGAGGGGGGGGGGGGGCAGAGAGAGAGGGAGACACAGAATCCAAAGCAGGCTCCGGGCTCTGAGTTGTCAGCACAGAGCCCGACGTGGGGCTCGAACCTGTCAGCCGTGAGATCGTGACCTGAGCCGAAGTCAGACGCTCAACCGACTGAGCCACCCAGGTGCCCCTTCATCAGCTTTTCAGTCTGATGTAGTCCTACTTACTTTTCTTTTGCTGCCCTTACCTGAGGAGACAGATGCAAAAAAATACTGCTCAGGCACATGTCCAAAAGTTTACTGTTTATGTTTGCTTCAGGATTTTTATGGTTTTTGGTTTTACATTTAAGTCTTTAATCCACTTTGAGTTTATTTTCCTATGTAAGAAAGTGGTCCAGGGGCACCTGAATGGCTCAATCTGTGGAGTACTCAGCTCTTGATCTCAGGGTAATGAGTTCAGGCTTCACACTGGATGTAGAACTTACTTAAAAAATAAAAAATAGAGCACCGGGGTGCCTCAGTCGGTTAAGCATCCGACTGCAGCTCAGGTCATGATCTCACAGTTTGTGTGAGTTCAGGCCCCCTGTCAGGCTCTGTGCTGACAGCTCAGAGCCTGGAGCCTGCTTCGGATTCTGTGTTTCCCTCTCTCTCTGCCCCTTTCCTGCTCACACTGTCTCTGTCTCTCTCTCTCAAAAATAAAACATTTAAAAATTTTTAAATTAAATAAGCAATAAAATAATAAAGTGGTCCAGTTTCATTCTTTTGCCATGTAGTTGTCCAATTTTCCCAGCACCATGTATTGAAGAGACTGTCTTTTCCCTGTGGTAGCTTCTGGCCTCCTCTGCTGAAGATTAATTAACTTTATAAGCATGGGTTTGTTTCTGGACTCTACTCTGTTCTATTGATCTAGGTGTCTGTTTTTGTGCAAGTACCATACCATTTTGACTACTATAGCTTTGTAGTATAGTTTGAAATCAGGGAGCCTGGTATCTTTAGGTTTGTTCTTCTTTCACAAGACTGCTTGGGCTATATGGGGTCTTTTGTGGTTCTATACAAATTTTGGGATTATCTGTTCTACTTCTACAAAAAAAAATGCCATTGGAATTTTGATAGAGATTACACTGAATCTGTAGATTGCTTTGGATAATATGGACATTTTAACAATATTAATTCTTATAATCCATGAGTATGGTTTATCTTTCCATTTGTTTGTATTATCTTTAATTTCTTTCATCAATGTTTTACGGTTTTCAGAGTAATGTCTTTTAACTCCTTGGTTAAATTTACTCCTTGGTATTTTATTCTTTTTAAAAAAAAATTTTTTTTAATGTTTATTTTTGAGAGAGAGGGAGAGAGACAAAGAGAGTGTGCATGCATGGGGGAGGGGCAAAGAGAGAGGAAGACACAGAATCTGAAGCAGACTCCAGGCTCCACAGTCAGCACAGAGCCTGACACAGGGCTCGAATTCACAAACCACAAGATCATGACCTGACTCAAAGTTGCTTAACTGACTGAGCCAACCAGGCACCCCAGTATCTTAATCTTTTTGATGCAATTGTGAATGGGATTGTTTTCTTAATCTCTCTTTCTGATAGTTCATTATTAGTGTATGGAAATGCAACAGACTTGTGCATATTAATTTTCTATGCTGTGTACATACCTAAGAGAAATGAAAACACAGCCACACAAAAACTAATACAAAAATGTTCACAGTGGCATTGTTTATAATAGCTAAAAAGTGGAAACTCAAATGTCCAACTAATAGATTAATAATGTGGTACATCCATATAATAGACTATTACTCAGCAATAAAAATAATGACACATGCTACAACATGTGAACTTTGAAAACTTTATGCTAAGTGAAAGAAACCAGTCATGAAAAATCACATATTGTATGACTCCATTTATATAAAATGCCCAGAATAAGCAAATCTATAGAGACAGATGAGTGGTTGCCTAGAGCTGGGAATCTTGGGGGGGTGGGGGGAGGGGGAGGGGAGTAACCACTAAACCGTACAGAGCTACTTTTCCCATAATGAAAATGTTCCAAAACTGATTATGGTGATGGTTGCACAACTCTGTGAATATATTCAAAATTACTGTACACTTTAAATTGCTGAACTGAATGGTATATGAATTATATCTCAATAAAACTGCTACAAAAAAAAAACCACTGGTGTACAATCTATGAGTAGGTAAAGCCATCAACACTGGTAGGACTACCACAGCCAAAGTTACCAATCTATTTATTTAGGACAAAAAAATCTCAAAGTTACAAACACCTTCCAATCATACTGATTATTTTGTAAATGAGTATACATCTGAAATGAGAAGCAATGATTAATCAAAGTAATTAGTTAAGTCACTAACCTTAAAAAATAAATTTGACATTAAATATTCAGATTTCAAATGCCCAAGATACTTCAATTTTCTACTTCATGTGTTTCCTAGGAGATAGTTCATTGACAGTCATATGAACGCCCTGCATAAACTGGATTGCCCTACATATATATGTATATGTATACACATATATATGTAAAGTTTAATCATTCCTTAATTCCTTAAATGAAATTCAATAATTTCCAGGCTTATATAAAATCATTCTACCTTTTAAAGAGAGGAAGAAACTCTGATACGAAAATATCCAATTCTACGTTGGTAAACTGTACATTCTTCTGTGATTCTGGCACTATAGAAAGTGCATAATTTGCCTCTCCATACTGACTCATAGGTAAAAAGAAAAGCAAATCTGATTACCAAAGACAAGATTACTGTTTTATCATCACTGGATTAAAATTAAAGCCCCAAAGCTAAAGTAAAATGTTCATGAACGGGGGAAATTTTAGTTTTAGAATGAAGAGCCCCCCCCCCCCCCACTCATTTAAACAAGTACTAAGAACTTAAAGGTGGTTCTGCAGCTAATCTAGCTCCCAGAAAGAGAGCCCAGGATGCTGGCACATAAGAAACTGCAATCGGGATTACTCTTGGCCTTATGGAATATTTTTTCTGTCCTTTATCGACGTGGAATAAAAATGCCCAACGGAGCGGGGTCTGGGGTCGGAGGTCGGGGGAGGGGGGGGGGGCGCCTCGGCTACCTTGCTCTCAAAGCTGCTCCGTCAGTCAGCACCAACCCTAGCAGAGCCCTAACCGTTCCTTTCCCGCGCCCCCAAACATCCAGTAGCACGGTCCCAAGGGGACAGCTTCCCCAACAGAGGATCCAGAAGGCGGTCATTGGACGCGCGTGTTACCGAGCCCGTTTTTGTTTGGTTTAAAAAACAGATTCCTATCACAGCCAAACCTCCCTACCCCCAGGGGAATTGGGGGAAGTGGCAGCAAGGGGCCGGAGTGGAAAGTGAGAATAAAAGAAGAACCGAGTACAACCTGCCAGGCAAGCTAGCCGCGGAGAGAAGGAAAGGTAAGAGGCGGCGATAAGGCCGGACGGGGAAGGAAACTGGTTTCCAGCCCTCCACGCCACCCCGAGCGGCCCGAGCCTTCCAGGACCCGCCCCGATCTCGCTGCCCTGCCCCGGCGCCGGCCGCAGCCTCCCGCCCTACCCGACCCTCCCAGGACGCGCTTCCTCCGGAGCCGGACCCCCGCCCTGGCCTCCCCGCGGGATAAGGCGGGTCAGTTCAGTCCGCTTCTCGGCAGAGGTGACTCGCGCGGAGATGTAAACACAGCGAGACCAGCTGCGCTCGGCCCATCCCCCCCCCCCTCCGCCGGGGTCCGTAACCTCTTCCCTCAGCCCTGCCCCGCGCCCTGTGCTCCCCGCGGGCAGGCGCGCAGCGCGCCTTCCCCTTTCTCCAAGTCCCGCTTCCCGACCGTTGCCTGGGGGCACTGAGCCCCCTTCCCCAGTTCCTAGCCGTTGTCACCGCCACAGCCTCCGGAAAACCCTCGGCAAACCCCGGAGCAAACAACACAGGCGCGGGGCGGGGGTGCGGAGGGAGGAGGAGGCACTCGGGACGGCGAGGCTTTATCGCCGCGCCCTCCGCGCTCCCTCCCACCAGCCTCGGCTGCCCGCGCTCTTACCTGCTCTCCGCGTCGCCCGGGAAGACCACGGCGTCGCTTTCCCTCCCGGCAGGGCCGAGGACTAGCACCGCCGCCGCCGCTGGCCGGGCGTCCCGAGGGAGCCGGGGCCTCCCCGGCAGCCCGAGCCGCTCCAGTGGGAGAAGAGGAAACAAAACAGCGGCGAGCCGGCCCGCGCAGCGCCCCCCGCCCGCGCCGCCCCACGGATCCCCAACCGCCGAGGCGACGGCGGCGACACAGAGCCCGGCGCGGGGAGCAATGGTGGCCCCCGCCCTCGCCCCGCTCCCGGCCCCCTCCCTCCACCCCCCGCTTCAGCTCCTCCCCCTCGGCCTCCTACCGCCGCCACCAGGACACTCGAGTCCGCCTCCCCCACCCCGCCCGCTCCGAGCGCTCCTCCCCTCCCCACGCGGCGAGGGGGGGGGGGGGGCAGCACAGCCAGTCACCGCTGCGTCTGTCAAACCAGGGCTGGCTATTTATACCCGGCAGGGCCCCACCGGCCCCCTAACCGGCCAACCTGCTTCGGTGGCTGTCTCGACTCTCGCCCGTCCCTTATCCCCCAACTTCTACCAAACCCGCCTTCTCAGGTAAAGACTCTGGGCACTTGTCCCGCGCCCTGCTCTGGGCTCCCCCATCCCACTCTCCAACCCCGGACTGGTGCCGGAGCCCCAAGACGCGGGCAGGCGCGTGGGGGTGGCGGGGCCGCGCGTGCACCTGCAGCGCCCGCCCGCTTCTCCCAGCTGGCCGGGACCGCACGCACACACCCTCGCCACTCTCAGAAGCCTCCGCGGGCCCTGGCTGTCACTCCATCCCCAGCTCTGGACTCCCGCCCTTCTCCAGGGACTGTTCCGCACTCGGGCAGTCTGACAGTTACCGGGGGCCGGGGGCGGGAGAAACTCCTAGCCCTTTCCACTCTCCACTCAGCCTGGGCTAAGTAAAAGGTGGGGGTGCGAGCGCGCCGCCAGCCCCGCCCCGGCCCCTCCTCGGTCAGTGACGCTTGTGGCGCACCGCCCCTCCAACCTCGCGCCCTCGGCGCCGCCCGCTCCTCCTCCTCGCTCGCAGGCGCCCGGCCTTGTACACCCGCGACCCCGCCCCATTCCCAGAAATTACCACCCGCCCAACGGCCGGGCCGCGCGGCGGTTGGTGCCCGCGTTTGCTGACGGTCGGGTGGCGGGGCTCAGCGCGCAGCTGCGGAGCGCGGCGGGCGGCCCCTTGGCGCTGCCCCCCGAGCTGCGGGCGCCCGCACCAAGCCATTGTCGCTCCTCGCTCGGTCAGCTCGGTTGAGTAACTCAAGTCCGAGTATTGTTGGTGCGAGAATGCGGGAGTGTGTTGGTGCGGGGGTATTTTGGTCGCAGTGCCTAACGAATTCTAAAATGAAAACCCAGCAGTAGCTGCATGCTTCTGGTTTCCCCACTTTCACACAAAGGGGAACCTCTGAGCAGGGCACTCACGCGCCTTCAAATGCATAAAAGCCAATGACACGGTGTCCTGGACTGTCCTGCGTTTGGAGCGCCTCACTAATGATCTTTCTTACGCACAGTTAAGCCTACAAACGCAAAGTTGTGGCACAATCTATTCCCCCACCACCACGCTTCGCCGCCGCCGCATTTTCTTGTATTTGTTTCTTTAACAAAGAGCGATGACTGTCCCGGTGTGTGGAGGGACTAATTCTAGCCCTCTGTCGGGCTCCTGCAGCCCCACTCCGATAGACCTGGCGCAGTATTCGCCAGGTTCATTTCTGGACTCCAGCCTTAGTCTTTTTGCAGTTCCAGAACCAGCCAGGAGAGAAAAGAAAACCCTAAGGAATACAAGTGATAGCTGTTCTTGAAAGTAACGTGGGAACCATGGAAATAACCTTAGAGCAGGTCTCAAATGTCAGAGGACCACAGGAGGCCCCACTCATTTGTCTTTGAAGAACCTAAGAATTTAATGATCTCTTTCTTTTTTAAAGCTATTAATGCCTTTTTATTTACTGGGGGTGCGGAGGTGGGAGTGGGATTCTTCCTTTCCTGTCTGAAAAAGCAACTCTGGTGACTCCTTCATAGATTTTTACTTTGAAATGTAGGGGGAGACTGGATAGCAAATAGGGTTAGTCAAAGAGATCTTCTGAACTCTGATGAAGTTTTATGAATTCCTGAGTTCTAAAACATGGCGACTCGGCATTCTTTTGAACTAAAGAATTCAAAACTTTAACACACACACACACACAAAACAACAGAATACTACAAACCTAGCACCCTTTCTAGGGCAGTATTTTTAATCTTCTATTTCCAAAAATAGGGAACCGTTGTCCACTGGATATTTGTAAGGAATTAATTATACTACTGAATGTCTATGACATTAACATGTCATATAAGGAGCATGCAAGGACAAAGCCTAATTCCTATAGTTAGGAACAGATCTCACCTGCTGGGTGAAATCATTCCAGTTTTCAGCTACCATGAGAAGAAACGTCTCTCTCCAACTGCCAATTGGAAGTAAACTGGAAAGTCCCAGGCAGATAACAATGGTAAATAACATCATGTTTCCAATTCTTCAGTGCATGTTCTTTAAAAT
This sequence comes from Acinonyx jubatus, assembly GCF_027475565.1. Classification (NCBI taxonomy): domain Eukaryota; kingdom Metazoa; phylum Chordata; class Mammalia; order Carnivora; family Felidae; genus Acinonyx; species Acinonyx jubatus. The sequence goes on along the minus strand of NC_069382.1, from coordinate 84,899,784 downwards.
GTGGCTTTGCATTTCTCCTGATTGGAGATAGAAAGTTTCTCCACCCCACTGATGTCGGGCTTAGATTATTCCACTTGCTTTTGGCTGAAGGAATATGGGCAGAAGTGACAGTGTAACAGTTCTGAGCCTGTTTTTAGGAGATTTTGCATGTTTCTGCTTGCCTCCCTCCCACACTTGCCTTTCACAATGTGAAGAACATGACTTGGTAGTCTGCTGGGACAAGAAGAATGAGAGACATGAGGTGGTCTAGAACCATCCCCAACTTGGAGCCAGTGACCTGCCGAAAAAAATCCTTGTTTTAAACACTGTGTTTTGGAGTGGTTTTTTTACCCAGAATTAGTTTTCCAATCACTGACTAGTGGAATAGGAGACGGAGCAATCTGCTTTCTTAGTACTGGCCTTGAAGGTGCCAAACTTAGGTCTTTGGGGTTAGCTCTTTGAGAGTGGGTCTTGGAAAAACACATCCTTTGTGGAAGCTAGCCAAGTAAGAAACTGAAAAAGTTTGTAGCAAACATTCTGAAGACCTCAGGTTCAGTAGGAAAGGGGTGATGTGGTCAGTAGTCCTAGTTAATGATCATAGAATAAGAGGTCTCCGGGTTGTAACTCAATTGCTCTTGCCTCTTTTTTTTATTATACAATTTATTTTTTAATTATGCAAGTGTCTCATTAATACATTCTCATCGTCAATTTTCAAATAATACAAAACAGACTTTTTAAAAACCAAGTCTCCTCATTTCCTTCTCGATTTCCCTTTCCACTCCTCACCCTTCACACATATCTGTCATTACACACCTCTACCCTTCCACAGGTAACCATAAATGATAGTTTAGCATTTCAGCTTCCTGACATTTTCCATGCATTTATATACATATACATGCAATTATGTAGACTAACTAGAAATGAAATGGTATAATGTGTGTATTAGATAGAATGCCTCTGTACTTCTTTTCTGTTTATTTACCCTTTATTCTCTCTTATTTACCTAAGAAAGTATTTTTAAAGTTCCAGCCTGGCTTTAGTATGGTAGATTAACCAGGAGAAGAGGTTTTTCCCCCTTTTATATCAGAATGTTAAATGGGAAAAGGACCTTTTAGGGCCAGTTTAGGGATGGGAGTGATATCATGAGGAACACCAAAGAAGACTAAATTCTCCTACTGGTAGCCAGTAAATCATTGCCCTTCCCAAACTGGAAATTCTCTTTCTTGAGATAATCCTTGGACACTTTGAGTTACAGCTGATTAAATAATGCTATATTCTCTTACAACATTTCGAAGTGAGTAGTCCAAGAGAAGGGAATTCTGTGCTGTGTTTTCTGACCTAGCCTCAAGAGTCACACACGCACATGCACACCTGTGCCTTACCACCAGTGAAGATCCCTGGGGCCATGTTGGAAGTGAGCTACTACAAGGGCATTCTGCAGTAGTAAATTTTGAATTACTGATACAGCCTTTAAACCTGTTGGATTCCCTCATTACAGATGGGCAAATCCCCAGGTTACCACCAATTATGTAGACTTTCAAGAACAACCAGAAAAATCTCTTCTTTTGCTTCTCCCTAAAGAATGAGTGGTCTGGGCGCTATTGTCCAAGTTTTATTCTGGTATTAGCCTACCTTATTTATAAGCCACTGTATCCATCCCTCCCACCACCCCTTTCTGGGCTTCTATGAAAATATTATTCATAACTCTCCCATACTCTGGTTCTGAAAGGGACTGAGTCTCCAGACTCGCTTTTGTTTGAGGTATCATTTTGCCTTGTATGAATTAGAATCTCTTAAATGTCATATGTTAAACAAGTTATAAGAGGCTTTCTTCAGAGAATGGTCAAAAACAAAATAATTTCAGGGGGGACATGTTAAGTTTCCAGAATCCAATGAAACAATTCTTGAAAATGAAATTTGCATCATCAAATGCCATCAGAAAGTACCAAGTTTTGAATATGGAAGAGAAGTTAAATCTACATGAGTTGCACATGTAATTTTACCATGGAATGTTTTCTAATAAAATAAGTACTTAAAGTCATTTCATACTTTGAGTTCTTGATATATTTTTAAAGCAGCCTTCTCTTTAAGATAGTACTTTACTTGGAAGCATTTTATTAATTCTATTAACAAATAAATTACTTTTAGCATACATTTTATTGCTTTATTAAAATAATTTGAAGTGTCAGGGCACCAAGGTGGCTCAGTCGGTTGAGCATTGAACTTCACCTCAGGTCATGATCATGAGTTCGAGCCCCATGTGGGGGGGGGGGGGGGGCTCTGTGCTGATAGCTCAGAGCCTGGAGCCTGCTTTGGATTCCGTGTCTCTGTCTCTCTCTGCCCCTCCCCCGCTTGTGCTCTGTCTCTCTCTCTCTCTCTCTCTCTCTCTCTCTCTCTCTCAAAAAAATAAACATTAAAAAATATCTGAAGTGTTGAAGATGGATTATATTTTATTCTAGTTAGAATTTCTAATATTTTCCATGATAAAACCAATTTTTGTAAGCAGATTTGCCTACTTATCTTTATTATAAAAATTAAAAATCCAAATGAAATGTACATGAAGACATTTTATTAGTGATTTAAGATCATATTAATCTTTAGAGTCTCTGAATGAAATTGGTTTCTTAATAAAATTCAGGATAAATGCCATAGTAGTTAATTAAAACACAAAGATAAATATATTCCATAGGGAAAGTTCTGAAATAAATTTCCATATTTGTGAGCTGACTAGTTTTCAAGGGCATTTAACTGTTTCTTCCATGATACTAAGTTAAAATGGATTAATAGAAATTTTCCTTTTCATTCATTTCCTGGATCACTCTAAAGAATAGAAAAGCAAACCAAAAGCTTTGTTTTTTCCACCATTTATTTGCTTTCTTCTCTGCAGTTTTTTTCCTACTGGCCAGCGAGTCAGAGTGAGTGATACTATTTTAGCAATAGTAAATAATAACAACAATAACAGGGGCTCCTGGGTGGCTCAGTTGGTTAAGCGTCTGACTTCGTCTCAAGACCTGATCTCACGGTTTGTGAGTTTGAGCCCTGCATCAGGCTCTCTGCTGTCAGTGCAGAGCCTGCTTCAGATGGCCTGTCCCTCTCTGACTGCCCCTCCCCACTTTCTCTCACAAAAATAAATGAACATTAAAAAAACAATAATAACAATAATATTGGCCACCGTTAGTATACTGCTAGGTACCTTACATGCTCTTAGGAGCATCTCCATGTCACAATTCACACTGAAGGTAAGAAAGGTTAAGCCACTCATTCAAAGTCACACAGTTGACAATAGAGTTGGCTATTGAATCCTCCAGAGCCTGTCCTCTTAACCACTAGCACTTCTGAAGTGCAGGCATATTTTAACTGTTCATGACCAAACATCAAAGACAAAAGGTATTGCCCTCTGTTTCAGCTTTGACACCAGCCTCAAGCCCTAGTCCCCCAAATTCCCTGGGCTTGGATACCACCTTGCAGTCCTACTCACCTCTGTTTGGGGCCCTGTTCTGCCTAACATAGCAGACACTACTGCAGATGGTTGAGTGTTTCTGGCTGTCTTCCCTATTTCCCTCTCTCCAGACACTCCTTCCTCCGCTGGTTGCCAATATATTACCTCTACTCCAGTTCCTGTTTCCTGTTCTTCCTGTCTGCTTCATTGTGTCTCCCATATCTTCTGATGACACTGACTGCTAAGCAAAAAGAGAAATTAGGGTCAGGATAAGAAGCCAATCAATCTGGAGATGGAAGGGTCACTATAATTAAGAAGAACTATAATTAAACTGTGAATGCCAGACAGAAGAAAATGGAGTAAATGGGAAGATGGGTTGAGAGTTTTAAAATACCGTGAATCTATATGAATGACTGGAAATTCCCATAATGTGAAGGAGAAGAGGAAAATAAGAATAACTCTATCGTTGATATTCAAAAGTTCATGATAGGTATAGTAATTGATAATATCTGTACTTATATATGGTCAGAGTCCTAAATACCAACAAAATACTTTTGAAATTTTGCATCATCTTAACAGTTTTGATTGAATGTGTACTTTCTTTTAATCTTTTAGGGGCGCCTGGGTGGCTCAGTCGGTTGAGCATCCGACTTCGGCTCAGGTCATGATCTCGCGGTCCATGAGTTCGAGACCCGCGTTGGGCTCTGTGCTGACAGCTCAGAGCCTGGAGCCTGCTTCAGACTCTGCGTCTCCCTCTCTCTCTGACTCTCCCCCATTCATGCTCTGTCTCTCTCTGTCTCAAAAATAAATAAATGTTAAAAAAAATTTTTTTAATCTTTTATTTTAAATCTCTTAACAACCGAATCAGGAAAGTACTTTTATCATTTTGCAGATTATGACACTGACGTGACTGAAGGAGTGAGCAACTTTCTCAAGACCACCAGCAAGTGAGTAATGGTGCCAGGCAAGAAATCCAAGCAGGCTGGCTCCAGACTCCATGCTCCCAGCACTCTGCTCAGCTTCCTCCTCCTCTGCATTGTCCTCTCCAGGGTTGAAGGAGAGACCAGGCAAGCTTCTCCCTATCCTGTCCAGCTTCTCCTTATGAATAAGCCAATACCTCTGACATGTGATTTGACTGGTGAAGGGGCCCAGTTCACAATTCAGCAAGCCTCAAAGTGGATTATATTCTACCAGCAGAATATTTTCAGAGCCCACTTACTAAGTCTGCGTTTTTATTTGGTTACCTGGGTGGAGAAAGAAAATTAATATGTTAACAAGGACTAATTATATTACTACCCGCTGTGTCTGAGGAGCAAGTACATCCCTTTGTGATCAGTATAAGCTAGAGAAGTAAGTTTTGACAGGTAGAAGAGACAAGGTTGGAGTCTCCAACCTCCAGCTTTTAGTCTTCTATATCTGTGAGAACTATTATATATTTACTCTGACCCAATCATTCTATGTTGAGAACACTAAGGCCTAAAAATAAGTTACTTACTTTTGTTAACACAGGTGAGCAGAGTTGGAATTTGAATCCAGGTTTTCTTATTTTTACAAGCTCCCTTTTTGAGATCACTGAAGTGAAAGTTGAAGAACAGGAAGGTCTTTGGAAATGATGCCCTTGAGCCTAATGGGGGAAGTTTAGCAATAATAACCTCCCTCTCACTGACTTTGTCCGGCTGAGCAAGAAAGGGAGGGATGAAATAAAAGTCAAGTGTAGAATGACAGAGACAGGCTTCAATCTGGTGAAGCACCAGGAAAGAGTTGGGAAATTAAGGAGCCAAGGCAAATCTCAGGAAAGAGCAAAATTGATTAGGTAAACTGTGGACTCACTTGTAGACAGTTATCTATTTTACGGTTGTGTCCATAGCTAGCCATACCCTTTTGTTCAAAATTATTTTGCTTTTCAGTTTTCCTCAGGGTGTCCTGTATATTTTTATTCAGGTGGTCCACATTTATTATAAGCCAATTTTGGTGTTTTTCCCAACACATATGGTGGGAAGCTTAATCATGTGTATATTGTTCACATATACACATATACACATATACACATGTGATATTTCAGTCTTTAATATTTCTTATTTACCATTAACCCAAAGAGCCCTTCAATCACTCATATAGTCCTTTTTGAATTAGACAGGAACTAGATATACTGAACTTCCAAATAACAGTGGTTGAGAAAAGCAAGGGACAAATTTGTATTGAAGTGAGTTACACATCTGGTTTTTAGACCAAATGAGTAGCACTGAGTCTTTTTTAAGTGTAAAATTTTTTAATTTTTTTTAATGTTTATTTATTTTTGAGACAGAGAGAGATAGAGTGTGAGCAGGGTAGGAACAGAGAGAGGGAGACACAGAATCCGAAGCAGGCTCCAGGCTCTGAGCTGTCAGCACACAGCCCAATGCAAGGCTCACAAACCGTGAGATCATGACCTGAGCTGAAGTCGGACACTTAACCGACTTAACCGACTGAGCCACCCAGGCACCCGTTGAGTGTAAAATTTTTAAATGGCAACAGCAGGTGCTTCTGTAAATGGTCTAGATATCTTGAAAGGGGATTAATGAGTAGTCCACAGGACAATGGTGCATGTGATTGACTTTATGAAACCTTCCCCCAACAAAAATAAATTAGCTGGAACCCTGTTTTCCCATAGCAGGTTTTTGGGGTGAGATAAATGAACGGGGTAAAGGTATGAAAAAGTAATATAAGAAAGCAAGAGTCTTTTGTGTACTCCAGGTATACTAGTTGTTTCTATTCTTGTAGGAAAAATGTTTCAAAGATCTAATGCAAGAGGGGCACCTGGCTTGCTCAGTTGGTACAGTATGTGACTCTTGCTCCTGTGGTGAAGTTTGAGCCTCAAGTTGGGTGTAAAGATTACATAAAAATAAAATCTTATTCAAAAAAAGTGATTGGGGATGGGGCGCATGAGTGGCTCAGTCGGTGGAGCATCTGACTCTTGATTTCAGCTCAGGTCATGATCCCAAGGTCATGAGATCAAGCCCTGCATTGTGCTCCTTGATGAGCATGAAACCTGCTTAAAATTCTCTCTCTCTCTCTACCTCTGCCCTCTCCCCAGTTCGTGCACTCTCTCTCTCTTAAAACATTTTTTTAATCATAATTAAAATTTAAAATTTTTTTTAAATTAAAAAAATGCAAGATGGGGCGCCTGTGTGGCTCAGTGGGTTAAGCGTCTGACTTTGGCTCAGGTCGTGATCTCACAGGTCGTGATCTCACAGTTCGTGAGTTTGAGCCCCACATCAGACTCTGTGCTGACAGCTCAGAGCCTGGAACGTGCTTTGGATTCTGTGTCTCCCTCTCTCTCTGCTTCTCCCTGCTCACAAGCTGTCTCTCTCTCAAAAATAAAGATTAAAAACAAATGCAAGAAAAAAAGAGAAAAGAGGGGCGCCTGGGTGGCTCAGTCGGTTAAGCATTCGACTTCCGCTCAGGTCATGATGTCGAGGTTTGTGAGTTCGAGCCCCACATCGGGCTCTGTGCTGACAGCTCAGAGCCTGGAGGCTGCTTCGGATTCTGTGTCTCCCTCTCTCTCTACCCCTCCCCCACTTGTGCTCTGTCTCTCTCTGTCTCTCAAAAATGAATAAATATTTAAAAATTTTTTTAAAAAAAGAGAAAAGAAATTATGGTAAATCCAGCGCCTAAGGTCATTCAGTATGCTAGGTGACAAACACTTCATGTTCTTTTTTTTCTTTAATGTTAGAACTTCTAAAATTAACATCAATCTGAAATGATTATTATAAGAGTAGTGTATGAAAATCTTCCTGATGAGCTATAAAGAGATGAAATGTTTCTTTAAAAATGTCCTCACAGTTGGGGCACCTGGGTGGCTCAGTTGGTAAGCGTCCAACTCTTTATTTTTGTTTTTTAATGTTTATTTATTTTTGAGAGAGAGAGCACAAGCCAGGGAGGGGCAGAGAGAGAGAGAGAGAGAGGGTTCTTTCAGGAATTTAGAACTGGGACCAAAAAGCCATTTACAGTCACTTAACGTGTCTGGAACCTCGTGTATATGTATGTTAGTAGCTGTGGGAGAGCCATAGTCTCCCATATGAAAACTCAGAGCAGAGAAAGCCTTCAGCTGTGGCTCAGCCACAAGCAGAAGCAGACAAGAGAGAGCAACAGAGAAGTGTGTGGGTTCCTGGTCTGGATCCACTCCATTCCAGTGGCTGGGGGTGAATCCAACTTTTGTGGGGCCTATAATTTGGGAGTCCTCTTTGAAAAAAATAGAAAATTATGAATACAGAATTAGGTGTGACCAAGCATATTATTTAGAATGAAAAATAAATCACAAAAAAATGACATATTTTTAAAAGCTGAGCAATATCCCAAATATTATAAAACCCCAGAAAAGTGAATTATATGATATATTTATTAATTTTTATTAATCAACTGCCTGACATACCTCTAAAGTAATTGTATGATATACACTGGCTACATATTCTTTCATTGCTTCTGCCTGTGATGAGTTTGCAAATATTATTTTAAATGGAAAGAATAGAAAGATAATTAAATTTTTTGTGTAGCTTGATTAAATTTGGTTTTTATTACTGATAATTTAGAAAAGTTTCTAAAAGCCTCATATCTCATGGTTGATAATGTCATGTAAGTTTTTAAGATTGTTCTCAATCTGGGGTGCCTGGGTGGCTCAGTTAGTTGAGCGTCCAACTTTGGCTCAGGTCATGATCTCACTGTTCATGGATTCCAGCTCCTCATTAGACTTGCCACGGTCAACATGGAGCCTGCTTCAGATCCTCTGTCTCCCTCTCTCTCTACCCCTTCCCTGCTTGCTCTCTTTCTCTCTCAAAAATAAATAAATCTTAAAAAACAAAAAGATTGTTCTCAATTTAAGGAAATTTCCATCACATATTTTTCATGTAGAAGTAGGATTTTACCACATTCCGGTAACACATAGCAGTAACTAATCTTAAATATTCTTTGAACTGAAAACACTTACTAAATTGCTATTTGATGTTCAGTGAGTAGTGAGTATGAGTTTTATGTTATCTCTTAGCATAATACCCTCCAGTTCCATCCACGTAGTTGCAAATGGCAAAATTTCATTCTTTATGATTGCCGAGTAATACTCCATTGTATATATACACCACATCTTTATCCATTCATCCATCGATGGACATTTGGGCTCTTTCCATACTTTGGCTATTGTTGATAGTGCTGCTATAAACATTGGGGTGCATGTGCCCCTTCAAAACAGCACACCTGTATCCCTTGGATAAATACCTAGTAGTGCAATTGCCGGGTCGTAGGGTAGTTCTATTTTTAGTTTTTTGAGGAACCTCCATACTGTTTTCCAGAGTGGCTGCACCAGCTTGCATTCCCATCTAAATTTCAATTTTAATGAAATTTTAAATATATGTTCAAAAATAAATAACTTTTTAAATGATAAAAGAAGGTACTCCTCATATCCTTCCAAATCACAAGTCTAGTTCTTCTTTGTTTTCTTGAAATGTTCTAAAGTGTCTTTTTTTTTAACTGATTTTTTATTTTTGAGAGAGAGAGAGCATGAGCAGAGGAGAGGGGCAGAGGGAGAGAGACAGAGAATCCTAAGCAGGCTCCACACTCAGCACAGAGTCAGGTGCAGGGCTTGATCCCATGATCATGAGTGAGACCACAACCTGAGCCAAAGTCAAGAGTTGGATGCTCAACCAATTGAGCCACCCAGGTGCCCATCAAAATGTCTTTAAAATTACAGTTAAAATGCACATTCAAGGTTTATCAACTTTTTGAGTAAATATTTTGCATCTTGTTTTTATTAGTTTCTCTTCTGAATCTCCAAAAGATTGAGAATCTTCAATTTGTCATTGTACCCATGTAGCAAAGCTTGAACAGTTTTTTTGTTTGTTTGTTTGTTTTTAATTTATTTAGTCTAGTAATCTCTACTACTGTCAACATCAGGCTCAAACTCACGACCCTGAGATCAAGAGTCACATGTTCTTCGACTGAGCTATCCAGGCACTCCAAGGATAGGATAGTTTTACAATGGACAGACCATCTTGTTATTTGTAGGCCCTACAGAGAAATACAAATTGGCAGGTGTGTTTAAATGCTGCAACTAAAAATTAGAAATGCTTCATTTAAACCATTATCTAAAAAGAAAACATGTAACTGCTGCAAAATACTGAAGTAGTCTACAAATGGAGGCATTGTGGAGACAGCTTTCCCCAGTTCCAATCCCTTCCAAACAGGAAAAACAGCCAGTGGTGGCACAGACTCCAAGAATAAGTGAATGGAGAGGTGATCTTAACCAACTGTGGTTAAAATGTCTCACTTTTACAAATTTTACAAAAATACTTCACCACTGTAAGTATATATTGGTGGGGCCCATCCCAGGTACTCTACAGCAATCAGCTTAAGCAAGAAACCCTGAAGTTAAATTTTATTAACCTGGGGCCCAACCTGCCCCAGGGCTTTCTGAATCACCTCAGTTCCCCTATAAAATACTCTCCTTTTTAACTTAGGCTACATCAGGTTGGTTCCCATGTTTTGCAAACCAGTGTCTCATACAAGACTCTATTATATTTTTCTCAGACCACTACATTAGACCTGTAGCTGGTATGCTTTCTTTTTTTTTTTTTTAAAGTAAGTTCTGTATTCAACATGGGTGCTCAAACTCAGGACCCCGAGATCGAGAGTCCCATGCTACACCAACTGAGCCAGCCAGGTGCCCCTGTAATTGGTATGCATCACGCTGTTCCCGATTCCAGTTTCATACGTCCCTGCCAGATTAATCTTCCTAAAGCTTAACTCTGATGATGTCATTCCTCAGAATCTCTGAGTACATACTCCCCAACTTGGCGTTAAAAGTAATGGGATTTCAGGGGGACGCCTGAGTGGCTCAGTTGGTTGAGCATCCCACTCTTGGTTTCGGCTCAGGTCGTGATATCACGGTGGTGGGATCCAGCCCCAAGTCCTCCTCAAGCTCAGCACAGAGTGCAGAGCCTGCCTGGGATTCTCTCTCTCCCCCTCTTTCTGCCCCTCCGGGCTCATGCATATGCATGCGTGCACTCTCTCTCTCTCTCTCAAAATAAATAAATAAACTTTAAATAAATAAATAAATAAATAAATAAATAAATAAATAAATAAATAAATAAATGTGATGGGGTTTAGGACACACTGCACCAAAATATGGCATCTTGACACCTTAAATATTTTAAGCTGAAGGAGTTTGATAAAACAGCAGAAGCAGGAGGGTCACTCTGACCTCCTACCCCCTGTCCCATAAAATGCTCCTATGAGAAGCGTCCTCTCTATACCCAGAGGAAAGGAGCATCCTTATCTCTGAAGACAAAGGAACACCAAGAAGAATCTTAATGAACAGGCCTTGCGAAGTTTCCCCCAGTTTATTACAATTACATCATAATCCTTAACCTATCATATTCTTCCATGACTGTCCTCTCTTCATCAAAGCTAGCATAAAAGATCATAGGTCTGTTTCTTTGGATCTTCACTTCTGCATGAAGATTCCCATGTCATATAAAACTTATATTAAATAAATGTTTATGCTTTTCTCCTGCTAATCGGTCTTTGTCAGTTTACTTTTCAGATGCAGCTAGGAACCCTAAGAGGATAAAGGAAAACTTTTTCCTCCCCTACAAAGGCCTCTGTAAGGGGCGCCTGGGTGGCTCAGTTGGTTAAGCGTCTTGGATTTCAGCTCAGGTCATGATCTCATGATTCATGAGATTGAGCCCCACATCGGGCTCTGTGCTGACAGCGTGGAGCCTGCTTGAGATTCTGTCTCTCCCTCTCTGTCTGCCCCTCCCTGCTCTTTCTCTCTCTCTCCCTATCAAAATAAATAAATAAACATAAAAACAGCAGCAACAACAACAAAGGCCTCTGTAAAGTGGCCCACTGCCTATCTTTCCAGGCTTACTTTCCACCACTTGCCTTAATGGAGTCGTGACAACAGCCATGGTAGCTCTCACTCATCATGCCCTGAGCTTTCCCACCCATGTGCCTTTGCTCAGGATTCTCCTCCTACATATAACTCCCTCTCTTGCTCTGGCTGTCAGAGCTACATATCCTTCAGAGTCTATCTCAAATATCCTCTCCTTCATATACTTTTCCCTAATTTCCCAACAAACCTCCCATCCCCAGCACAAAGTGCAATTTGACTGTAGGGCTTTATCCCATGAACCATGGGATCATGACCTGAGCCAAAATCAAGATTCAGGCAGTTAACCAACTGAGCCACCCAGGTGCCCCCTGAAGATTTAACTTTTTAAGAATAAAGTTGGCCTTTTCTTCTCATTATAAAAGCATCATGTGGCCATTTTGGAAAAGTTTTAAAATTTGAAAGAGTAGGAGCACCTGGGTGGCTCATTTGGTTAAGTGTCTGTCTCTTGATTTAGGCTCAGGTTATGATCTCATGGTTCATGACTTTGAGCCCAGTCAGGATCCTTTCTAAAAGCCCAGAGCCTACTTGGGATCCTCTCCTGGTCCCTCTGCTCCTCCCCTGCTTGCTCGCACATGTGCAGTTTCCCTCTCTCTCTCAAAATAAATTTTTAAAAATTTTAAGAGACTAAATCAATGCCTTTAAAATAAAATTATTTTAGGGGCGCCTGGGTGGCTCAGTCGGTTGAGCGTCCGGCTTCGGCTCAGGTCATGATCTCACGGTTTGTGAGTTCAAGCCCCGCTTGTGAGTTCAAGACCCAAGTCAGGCTCTGTGCTGACAGCTTGGAGCCTGGAGCCTGTTTCGGATTCTGTGTCTGTCTCTGTGCCCCTCTCCCGCTCGTGCGTGCATGCGCGCTCTCTCTCTCTCTCTCAAAAGTAAATAAACATTAAAAAAATTTTTTTAATAATAAAATAAAATAATAAAAAATAAATTATTTTTAAAATAAATTATTTTAGTTTAGTTTTCAAGTAATCTCTGTGTGGAGCTCAAACTCATGATCCCGAGATCAAGGGTCACATGCTTCACTAACTGAGCCAACCGGGCACCCCCATGCCTTTTTAAATTATAAAGTAGATTGATCTCTAGCCTCCCTGGAATGCAAAGATCATCCTCAGTAGTATCTCTGAAGTAAATGGCATATGCTGAGAGTGAATTCGTGGTGAAAGTTATACAACTGACATTGCATCTTTGGGATAAAAGGAGAAAGAACTTGGGGTTTTACCCATTGAATTATCAGGACTCTTGATGGCATGTGACAATGTGAAAATCATTATAAGAAACCTCACTAAAATGGAGCCGGGAGGTTTCAGCAGAGGGAGCTCTCCTGCCCTACCATTCCTAGTCAATTACAGACACAACGGGAACGGATGGATTTGACCTTACACAGACTCGACCTTGCAAGTTGATCCTATATGGCTATCCCCCCTCACCTCCACAGCTCAGCCAATGAGAAGCCATTACACTTGGAACTCCCAGTTTATTCCAGTGGACTGTTTATAACAGTCTTCCCAACTTGCTCCTTTTCTCCATTAAAAAAGGCATACCTCTCCTTCATTCTCCAGACTCACCTATATGGTTTTGCCAGCAGGTTTTTGGCCTGGATCGCAATCCTCTTTTATTTCTGCATAAGCCCATTTTTGCTGGTAAAATAACTGGTAGTTTTTATATGCAAGGTTAACAACAAAAACTGACTTGAGCCAGCTAAGCCAAATATGGCAATACATTTATTGGCTCACATATCCAACCTATGAGACAGGCAAGGACGATTGTAACAAAGTCTCTCACTTGCAGGTTGCCCACTCCCCATCTTTCTTCTCTGCTTCTTTTAGTGGTTTGGGTTTATTCTCTAAGCCAGCTTGCTACATTAGAGATATTATAGCCTTCAGGCTCACATCCTCAGTGTCCCTGGGCATAATGGACTAATTCTTACCAAAAATAGAAGTGCTATTTCCGTAAGAATAGAAAAATGTTGGGAGAAAAAAATTTTCAGTATCATTCATTCTTTGGCTACTGCCTACCCCACCACACACACTCATACACATAACATACCCTTCCTAGACATACAATTCCAAAAGTGTCCTTGCCTAACCGCTACACAAGATCCCAGCTATGGGATCTTTATGTCATGTCAATTCCTGATCAGGATGTTGAAGCTTCTCGTTTCCTTACAACCTACAAATAAACAATAAATCTGAATATCTTTGATAACCCTAAATAAAAAATAAGATAAACATTCCTTCCAAAGCGATGTTCAAAAGAGAGGGAAAATGGAAAAAACAACACACAGAGCATAGGCCACTTCTTCCTGGAGAGGGATAGCAAGTCTTTTGTGGACTCAGAGCATTGAATTGAAGGGAGCTTTATAGAGAGAGGGCACTAACTAGTAAGGCTCTATATGTCTCTAAATATGCTAGGTGAATGGGTAGAATTATGAATTTATAGAGTGCAACTGGTGCAGCTTTCAAGTGATGACTTTTTTATTTAAAAAAAATGTTTTTTATTCTTTATTTATTTTTGAGAGAGAGAGAGTGAGACAGAGTGCGAGCAGGGGAGGAACAGAGAGAGAGGGAGACCCAGAATCTGAAGCAGGCTCCAGGCTTTGAGCTGTCAGCACAGAGCCCAATGTGGAGCTCTAACTCACGAACCATGAGATCATGACCTGAGCTGAAGTCAGAAGCCTGACCGACTGAGCCACCCGGGTGCCCCTAAGTGGTGACTTTTTTAGCCCAAAATTTTTCAGAAGCTTCTTGGACATTACTGAACCTAATGGCATTTAAATTAAATGGAGATTAGAAAAAGAAAGAAAGATGCCATGCATACAGATATCAAATCATTAGCCTGTACACTTTAAACTTATACAATGCTACCTGTCAGGTATAGCTCAATAAGAGTGGAAAAAATGAAATTGAAAATAAATTAAAAAGAAAAAAGAAAGGAAGAAGGAAAGACCTAAGCAAGGAAACATGTACTTGATATCTTTCACAATAGACATTTACACCTTATTGTTATATTGTATTCAGGATTTTAGGCAGATCTGAGTAGAAGGTAAAGAAATTCCTAAAGAAAGAGTGGGATGTACGGTTTATTGAGAAGAATATTTGGAATACCATAAGAAATATTATAATTTTCTTATTTTTATGAAGTCACAATATATTAGTAAGTATGAATATTGACCAAGAAAGTAAATCCATGAAATGGCCACTACCTAAAGAACATCTTGGGAGAAAAAGAGATGTTGATATGGCATCAGAGACAAGCAAATGAACAGTACAGTAAATCATTTGGTTCCGGACTGACCCTTTTAGTATCTAGATTTAAGTTCAGTGGGTCCATTTGAAGCCAGCTGATGTAGTGCTGGACCATACTTAACCCATTTATCTCTGCTGTGGGGTAACTATGGGAGAAGTCTGATACTGAACTTGGCTTTTAGGTGTGCTCTAACTGAAGGATTGGGGTGGAGAGGGCAGAGTGGTGAGGGGACAGCCAAGTACCAAAGTATCCTCAGGAACCAAGCATGCTAAACAATTCCTTATTTTACTTCAGAGTTCTAGGTTCAATGGATTCATAAAAACATAGTCATCTACACAGAGCATCATGAAATGGCAGAAATTATTACAGATGGTTCAAAAATAAAAGTTTTATGACAGTTCAGTTCACACAACTGAGAAAACATAAAAGTTAAGTTTTTCGAATAAGAGTTAATACCACATCATTCACATACAATTCTGTCAATTCTGAACGTAGAATTGTAGTTTAAAGAAAACATACAGTGGAATTTACAAAGAAATGTGTTTACTGTATTATTTGAGTTAATTTTTTTTATCCTGAATATTCTACATCCACTTGTATTTATTTACTTAAGAAGAGAAGAATAGAGAAACCTATGTCAGGTTAAAAAAAATTCAGCATTATGTCGATCTTTATGGAGATATGTAAAATCCATAATAGCATCATCAATATAACTAAAATGTTATTTCAATATTTACAAAATTAATATAAACCATTTATACATTTTGTCCTTAAATTCTGTGCGGGTTTTTTTTGTAAGATTTTATTTTTAAGTAATTTCTACTCTCACCATGGGGCTCAAATTCCACAACCCTGAGATGAAGAGTCAAACGTTCCATTGACTGAGTCAGCCAGGCTGCCCCTTAACTTCTGTTTTTAGGTATAGAGCAGTGCCTATTAGACTTTTCTTAGACTTTTCCCGTAGTATTTTTGAGTTTTGTGTCTATGAGACTCTCAGATGGTAGGGAAATGACTCCCCAAATACATTTCAAAACTTAATTAATTTTGTTGAAAATGAAAAAAAAGTTACTTTCATATTGAAACTCTCTTCTTATATCCATAGGAAAAAAAATTATGTAAACATTCTAAGTGAAAAGAATAGTCAGAATAGCATGCTCTACCCACTGAGCCAGCCAGGAAGCCCTCAATATTTCAGTAACTTTAATAAATTATTTTAAAAGTTAAAGTAGACTGGGGGTTTCTGGGTGGCTCAGTCGGTTAAGTGTTTGACTTCAGCTCAGGTCATGATCTCACAGTTATGGGTTTGAGCCCCATGTGGGGTTGTGGGGCTCCGTGCTGACAGCTGAGAACCTAGAGCTGCTTCGGATTCTGTGTCTCCCTCTCTTTCTGCCCCTCCCCTGCTTGCGCGCTCTCTCTCTCTCTCTCTCTCTCTAAAAGATAAACATTAAAAATATTTTTAAGAAAAGTTAAGGTAGACTGTACATTTTTAAATGGTTAAGATGATTAATTTTACACTGTATGTATTTTACTACAATAAAAACAATTGAAAAAAAGGTAGAATTAGACTTATAGATGGCAGTGCATCTCCAATACATTATTGAACTTGGTACCTAACTGATTATTTGCGTAGTTTTCATGACCAAAAGTTAATATGTTCCAGACCTGTGCTGTCCAATACAGTAGTCACTAGCCACGTGTGGCTTTTGAGCACTTGTTGTGGCTTGTCCAAATTGACCTGTAGTAAAAGTGTAAAATACTCTAGATTTCAAAGATTTGGTACAAAAAAAAAAAAAAAAAAGGTAAAATAGCTCAGTAATAACATCGTTATTGATAACATGTTGATGATAATATTTTAGATATATTAAGTTAAATAAGCATGTTAAAGTTAATTTCATCTTTTTTTTACTTTTTAAAAATGTGGATACTAAAGCATTGAAAACCATACACAGAGCTGGCACTCCATCTCCAATAAGCAGTGCTGCTCTGCACAGATTTTCTGACAGCAGGAAGAGCTGAGCTCTTGTCTGCACATCCTGGGGAAAGGGAGGTGAGGAACAGTGTGGGTAGTTCTCCCAGAAAAGGAAAAGCCCAACATAAAAATCAAGACATTATTCTTACAATGGGATACCAAAATATTTGTTCTGAATTATATGAGCCTAAAATCTGTTCAAAGCCACCATTTTACAAAGTTTTGCTTTGTAGGTTTAACCAAAAAAGCTAAATGCTCTAACAATCTACCCAAAATATGGATATAAACAGTAAACGATAGTATTTTTCCTTCTAGAACAGAATTTTACCGAATTTACTAAAAGACTTCCATGTTAAAAAAAAAAAAAAAAAAAGAAATTGAACTAGAACAAGGTGGCAGTAACACCAAAACAATTTGTTTCATCATAGTCTAGGCTTTGTCCATATATTTAGAAACTGAACACACAGACAGGATCTTTTCCCTTACTTGTTTCCTTTGTTTACGGGTAGCATTCAGATTTAGTGTGCAGTCTACCTCAGTCAGTCCTCTCCAGTCAACCCCTTCTTCAGAGCATCACTCACAAAATCTCAAACCTGATGCCTTGCACCAAATCCCAGGTGCTTTCTAGCATGAAAGAGAACTCACACGAATATTCACTTCCTTCCTGACCTGCAGCTGCAGTGCGGTTTGATTATGAATCCCCACCAGTCAAGTGTCTCTCCATCCCTCTTCTTCAATTGTTTTCCCTCCTCCTCCCCTTACTGTGCCACACCCCCTCTTCCCTGTAGAGCATGGTGTTTGAAGCTCTCAGACTTAGTGCCCTCTTCTGTTTAAAACTTTCAGTGCGCATCCAGGCAACTTGCCCTGTTCTCAAGCAGCCTGAAAAAGACTGGAACTGTTGTGAACAAACCTAGTAGGTTTGTATGCAGCTTGAAAATTGTGTAAATGGCAGCTTCTGAGAAATGTGGGCACAACAAAGGGATTCAAGAACAATATACCCGAAAATTAGATTTGTCTCACTTTCCTTTTCCAAAACTAATACTTTTGGATACGCCATATTTCTAATTTAGCGAATATCAACACACTTTTATAAATCAACAAAACCAAGTTTACTTGCTTTCTTGTTAGACAGGGCTTATTACCTATTTCATTACACTAGTGTTGAAATGTTTTTAAATTGTCTTGACAAAAGAGAATGTTTGTTTAAATTTGTTCTATGTCCTTGAGAACAGTGCCATGGCCTTCTCCTCTACCTGCTGGAGAGGCAGAAGGGGACAGAGGATAACATTCTCCATTCTAATCAGATTATAACTGATGACAATGGGGGAAAATACCACTTTAGAAGCATTTGGGACAGAGACAATCATAGGGTAGAAAACAGAAGTACCATAGAGGCCACACTCTGAATGGCCTCCCAGGATTCTTTCCCCAGCATGACCCTTGACTTCATTCCTGTCCCTGGTGACCCAGACTTCCAGAACTACAAGTTCTGCACTACAAGAAGTAAGAGTAAACTAGCCATCATTTTACAAAGGTTTGCATTTGAAAAGTGACCTTGACCTTGACCCCAATTAAATCATATTGCTAGGCATGGAACCACATGTCTTGGTTATATCTCATGGTCCGAAAAAGTGATAATTCTCAGAGGTATGATTCTCATGGTTAAGAAATAAATTTGCTTCCTCATGAAACTGTGATTTTTGCCAAAATATAAACTTTAAGGTTGCTAAAATGAATGTTAACCTGTATGTGCCATATTTATCACTTTCACAGTGATAGAGCTCTCTCCTGGGAGTTAGGGGATCTATCCAAGTTTCTTTTTTTTTTTTTCTTAAATCTAAGTTTCAATACTCATATCTGCTGCTAACTGGATGTGTGATTCATGAACAGTCACATAATACTCTTCTACGTCCTAGTTTTCTCATCTGTGTTCTTGCGAGGATCAAATGAGCTAACATATAAAAATGCTTTTTAACCTATAAAACCAAAGATGTGGCTAACCAAATTAAAATCAGATAATCCCTTTTGGATTTGAAAATGAAACCATTTGGCACTTAAATAAAGAGAACAAACTGAGGGTTGATGGAGGTGGGGGGTAGGAGAAAGGGGAAAATGGATGATGGGCATTGAGGAGGGCACTTGTTGAGATGAGCACTGGGTGTTGTATGTAGTGATGAACCACGGGAATCTACCCCCAAAACCAAAAGCACACAGTACACGCTGTATGTTAGCCGATTTGACAATAAATTATATTAAAAAATAATATTAAAATAAAAATAAAAAATAATTATATTAAAAAATGAAACCATTTGGGAACCCAATTTGTTGTTTTGTTTAATAAAAGGGTTCTGTTGTTATAAAAGTTTAGCAGCAGTATAACTGTCCTAAGTGGCTTAGAGAGACCTTATCAACCATCATGACTGAGATGTTTAAGGAGAAAATTTTCAGTGAAAGTGAATCACATGGTCCCCGGATCTGAGTGGTGTATGTAAGATTTTTCTTTCTTTTTCTTTTCTTTTTTAAAGTTTATTTATTTTGAGAGACAGAGAGAGCGGAGGGGCAGAGAGAGAGAAACAAAGAGAATCTCAGTCAGGCTCCGTGCTGTTAGAGCAGAGCCCATGCAGGGCTCAAACTCACGAACCGTGAGATTATGACCTGAGCAGAAACCAGGAGTCAGACGCTTAACTGACTGAGCCACCCAGGCGGCCCTGTAAGATATTTCTTAGTATAATTTTTAATTTTTAAAATTGTAGTAATAAACACAAAATATGAAATTTACCACCTTGGGGCGCCTGGGTGGCTCAGTCGGTTAAGCATTCGACTTCGGCTCGAGTGATGATCTCGCAGTCTGTGGGTTTGAGCTCCACAATCGGCTCTGTGCTGTCCGCTCAGAGCCTGGAACCTGCTTTAGATTCTGTGTCTCACTCTCTCTCTGCCATTCCCCCGCTCACATTCTGTCTCTCTCCTAAAAGTAAATAAACATTTTTTAAAAAAATTTGTAAATTTATCATCTTAACTATTTTTAAGCGTACAGTTCAGTAGCAGTAAGTACATTCACATTGTTAGGCACAGATCTCCAGAATTTTTCAACATGCAAAACTGAAAATCCATATCCATTAAACAACCCCCTGTTTTTCCCCAGCCCCTGACAACCACCACTCTACTCTGTTTCTATGGATTTAGCTACTCTAAATACTTCATAAAAGCAAAATCATACAGTATTGGTCTTTTTGTGACTAGCTTATTTCATTTAACATAATGTCCTTATGTTTCATCTGTGTTGTATCATGTGACAAGGTTTCCTTTCCTTTTAAGGTTGAATAATATTCTACTCTGTGTATGGGCCACATTTTGTTTATTCATTCATCAGTTGGTGGACATTCGGGTTGTTTTCACTTGGTCTGCGTAATATTTTTGTCATATTAATATTATGTTCTGAATTAGCTTGTTTAAGATCAAAGGAACACACACACACATATACACACACACACCAATTTCAATGATAGGATGGGTAGGAACCTGGGGCTCCAAGAAAGAAAATTCATTCTAAAAATTGCCTCATCCGGTTGCTCATACTTCAGAAGACTGTGTGAAAGAAACAACAGGAACCAGGACATTTATTCACAGCAGCGATCGTGGTAAAATGATTTACCTTCTGTTCGGTGTATCTAGCATTTATGTTTTCCAAAGAGATATTTTGTTTGAGACAGTTTATCGCCCTTTATTGTGGAGCATTATCCTGGGGCAAAGTGCTAGCCAGACACCCTGAGGGGCAGCTAGCCCACGTCAGGCCTTCTGTTGTTGCCTTCAGCTTCCTCAAACCAGTTCTCTGTGACTGGGACGGCAGGCTTAGTTTCACCTCAGCGCGGACCCCAAGGCACACTAGCGCAGATAGGAAGCAACATTCAGTCTCCTCCTCTAGGGTGGAGGCCCAAGTGTGTAAGTCTACGCCTTATAGAATATATATGTGTATGTGTATACATGGACTTCAGTTATATGTCTCCTCCATTCTTTCCCTCAGAGCTCATTCATCCATTTATTCATTTATTCACTCATTTATTTGTATTGTCATTCAAAAAAAAAAAAAATACATCAAGTCCTCTAATGTCTGGTGCCTTCATTTCCCCGTCACTCACCCTCTCAAAGGCCCTGAGGGTACCCTGTGCAGGCAGTATTCATGCTCCAGACCTACTCAAGCTGTTTCTTCACATCAAAACTTGGAGGGTCAGTGTTTCTTCAGATATCGGCTCTCTTTAATCAGTTAATTAACACGTTAATTAATATGAACAAATGGCGTTCACTGGTGTTAATATGGCATGCTTTTCAAGTAAATTATTTGCTCATAAAATAAGGCCCTTCTCCGGACAATGCTTTCACCCAAAGGAGCAGGACCGCATTAACTTGCTACATAATTTATGGGGCCCAGTGCAAAATGAAAACAGGGCTTCTTGTTCGAAAAGTATTAAGAATTTCAAGCCAGCAACAGCAGAACATTAAACCAAGCACAGGGCCCTTCTAAGTGTGAGGACCTCTGTATCTGCATGGGTTGCCCACCTGAGGCCAGCTCTGCAAAGCAGTGGTGTCAAATTGGAATTTGAAGTAACACAGCAGGCCATTAGGGAAGATAATTCAGATGGACAGTCCTTCAAATTTTACCGTGTAGGCGAGTTCGTTGCAACCACTTCTAAAACTATATTTACTGGGGTAGAGAAGAGACTAAACCTCTCTGAAGGTCATTGGGATGTAGGAAGAAAGACTAGTCAAACAATAATAGAATAGTAAAGTGGCTAACTAATGTGCCCAAGGTCGAATATTCACTAGGGTTTGAGCCAAGACTACAAAACTTCTGTTTACCCCTATCTACCCATCTGCCTGCCTCGGGCAGTATAGTGTCCACAGCCTTGGCAACATAGGTAAAACAGCATATTTAGTTTGTTCAGATTGACATTTGGATCCATTGCTTTAAATGTACTTGAAAAGTGCCTAAAAGTCGAAAACAACACATTGAGCATATTTGTTGAAAATGTAACTAACATATTGTTTGAAAAATAAATTTCTCTTATTTGCAATCTCAATTGCACAACATAGTGAATGTACCTTCATGCCAGTAAATTATACACCTAAAAATGGTTAAAATGATAAATGTGATTATGCAGTACAATAAACTTCTTTAAAGTTTTGGTATCTGTTTAGTCTGTTCATGCCCCCATAACTAAATAGTATAGACTGAGTGGCTTAAACAACAGAACATTCTGGAGGTTTGAAGTCCATAATCAAAATGCAAGCAAATTTGCTTTCTGATGAAAGGTCACTTCCTGGCTTGTAAATAGCCACCTTCTACCTGTCTCCTCACATGGCCTTTCCTTTGTGCTCATGTGGAGAGAGAGGGAGAGTTCTGGTGTCTCTTCCTCTTCTTATAAGGAAACTAGCTTTGTGGGAGGGATTAGGGCCCCACCCTTATGACCTCATTTAACTTTAGTTACTTCCCTAAAGGTCCTATCTCCAAGTATAGTCAGATTGGGGTTAGGGCTTTAATGTATTTATTGGGGGGGGGGGCACAATTCAGTCTGTAGCAATACCTTTTGTTGACCTATCTTTCAGATAGATTGCACAAATTTATACCTCCGTTCTCTGTGCTGACGAATGCCTACCCTACATTCTGCCCAAGAGTTTTACATTTACAAACCCCGACTATTTTGAAAATGGAACTTTTGGACCTTCAGAGTTGGACGAACATTCATCACTACCCAAATAGGTTCGACTAAGGGGCTTAGGTCAGGATGTATATTTCATTATTAAATGCTTCATAGACTCTCAGGTTCATTTTCTTGCTGCGGGCTCCATAACAACCACAACAAACCTTGATGCATCCTTGAGCCTAAGAAGCACCCATACCTCAAAACTCAGAGAAAGCTCACGTGCACTTACATACTTTGTTAAAACCCCAATGGAAGCAGTGCCTAGGTGTAAGCTTTAGAAAAGATGGGAATGAATTGCTGAGAAGGAACTAAAAAGTATTCCGGTAGATGATTTGGGTGAAATATTGAAAGAATGTGAAGGGAGGGGTCGTCCTGAGCGAAGGGATTGAGAAGAATTCTTTGATATTGAGTTCCACAGCCTTAGGGTACATATTTGATCACAGCTGCTTTTCTAATCCCTAGTGGCAGCTGAGCCAAGCCTTCAAGAGTCCTGTTTTCATTCAAATTGATCAGGGAAATGATGACCCCCCCACCCCACCCCTGTGTAGACCTCCTTGCCCGTCAGGAGTGGGGTATCTATTCCTACCTTCCAGACAGCACAAGAGACTTTTCTGTGTATACTGATGTCCTCTAACAGACTGCAGAAAGCAGGTAAGAGAGGAGGAAGTGGCTGTGCTCTAGTTTTTGCTCACTTCTCCTCACGCCTGGATACAATGATTTCAGACTTCTTTCCTAATGGACAGAGCCCAGGTGGAAACGGAAGAGCAAAAGTACTTGGAACTTATTTTATTATTTACATTTAAGTACACCTTTACCGCTTTTCTTTTCTTTTTCTTAATAATGCATGCCCATTTTAACATATCCAAACACGGGAAAGTGTAAATTACAAAGTAAGAAAATCATGTAGAAATTTATGGAGACTACCAATGTCATAATTGTTAGGGTGTCCTTGGAACCACAGTAAGAGGGGATGGCCATCTTGCCAGCGCAACCCAACGAAAAGCCCCTAGTAGAGGTCAACCAATCACCGAGCGACAGCACGACCTGATGCGGAAAAAGGCCCACCGGGACCTAAACCCGGAACCGCTGCAGCTTAAAAACCCCACCCCACCACACCTGGGTGCGACTTCCCTGACTCCTCTCTTTCTCTCCCCCCTGAGTCACGAAACCTCGCCCAAGACCTTAGCTCCCAAATAAAGCCTTTGACTGCTAAAATTTTTTAGCCTCTGACTCCTATCTTTACCCTGCCTTACGCCCGACCCTAACAATAATTATAGATATATATAAAACAATTTTACGTAAGCTCGTACATGTATTCTGTGACCTATTTTATTCAACCATAAGCATGAAATCTTTTCAAGTCAGTAAATATGGAGTAACATCATCATTATTTGTGATTGCAGAGTATTACTCTGAACATATATATATCATAGTCCACTTAGCCTATTCTCAAGTCGGTCATTTCCAATTTGTGAAGCTACCATAACAAAAATAAAGCCTGATTCTTTGTCTCTAAAAAATAAAAATGAAAACAAAAAGAGGGGTGCCTGGGTGGCTCCGTCGGTTAAACGTCCAACTCCTGATTTCAGTTCAGGTCATGATCTCATGGTTCATGGGATCGAGCCTCCAGTCAGGCTCTGCACTGGCAGTGTGGACCCTGTTTAGGATTATCTCCGTCTCTCTTTCTCTGCCCCTCCCACGTGCCCATGCCCCCCCCCCCCCAAAATAAGTAAACTTCCAAAAACAAGAACAAAATAAACCATGCTGAGATCAATGTCCTTGTACATCTATTTCACTACCTTTAAAAATATTTAAATGAGCTTGTCTGATGTCCTTAAAGATTATGAAGTCATGGTTAGAAGAAATTGAAAATATGCACTTCTCTATTCTCTATTTACATCTATAGAAGGTAGTTATCTCTACCCTCCTAGAGAATACAAGGAGCTTGAAGTGCTTTAATTTTGACCACCCCTCATTCTCTCTCTTGTCCCATGTGATATTGTGTTCAGAATTTGGGGTATAATTTGTTATTTTTGCTATTGTCTTACTTTACATTTTTTAACTTGAAAAATTTCAAGCACACAGAAAAGTGAAAAAAAAATCATTTGAAGAACACGTGTAAACACCTCACCTGTTTTTGGCAATCGCTAACATCTTCTCTCTCCCCTTTCCAGTTCTCCCTCTCTCTCTCTTTCCCTTAGAGATATTTCTTACTTGTATACAAGCTCAGCTATGCATTTAAAAGAACATGTAGGGGTGCTTGGGTGGCTCAGTTAGTTGAGCGTCCGACTCAATTTTGGCTCAGGTCATGATCCCAGGGTGGTGGGATGGAGCCTCATGTGGGGCTCTGCTCTGAGCGTGGAGCCTGCTTAGGATTCTTTCTCTCTCAGGTGCCTGGGTGGCTCAGTCAGCTAAGCGTATGACTCTTGGTTTCAGGTCAGGTCATGATCTCCTGGTTTGTGAGTTCGAGCCCCACGTTGAGCTCTGTGCTGACAGTGTGGAGCTGGCTTGGGATTCTCTTTCTCCCTCTTTCTCTGCCCCTCCCGTGTGTGGGTGCACACTCTCTCTCTCTCTCTCTCTCAAAGTAAATAAATAAACTTAAAAAAAAAAAAAAGATTCTCACCTTCTGCCCCAGACCCCTGCTCACATTCTCTCTCACTCTCTCTCTCTCTCTCACAGAAAGATCATTTATTATATGTTACCCAATATGTCTAGATATTCTATGGCAAGAAGTTTTTCAGGTTATCTGGTTGACTGTACAGCCAGAAATGGAAGTTCTAGATGTATCAATTTGTATTCTGCTTTTTTTTTTTTCACAGAACATCACCCAATTCTTTCATGGTTCCACTAGGGTGATGGGTGCAAACTTATTCTTTAGTGTAGTCTGCAAAATAATTTAAAATAATTAATATAGTATCTCTTCAAAAGCAATAATTGTATTCAACTTGTGTGGTAACATCCTTCTTCATTCTTTACATGCCTATTTATACTCTCTATATATATTTAATTTTATTTTCATAAAAACACTGTATTTTACCTACATTTTGCTCAATTAAAAAAAAAGACATTTAGGGGCACCTGAATGGCTCAGTCGGTTGAGCATCTGGCTTTGGCTCAGGTCATGGTCTCCCAATTTGTGAGTTCGAGCCCCACGTTGGACCCTGTGCTGACAGCTCAGAGCCTGGAGCCTGCTTCTGATTCTGTGCCTCCCTCTCTCTGCCCCTTCCCCGCTCACACTCTGTCTCTCTCAAAAATGAATAAACATTAAAAACATTTTTTTAAATAAAAATAAAATAAAGACATTTAGAGTATGTTGAATCGGGAAAAAAATAAACACCAAACTGCATCATGCTGTATTTCTGACATAAAAAAAAAGATGCATCCCAGGCAGAGGGACTTGCACAGACAAAAGCCTTGTGAAAGAAAAAAAGCAAGAAACATTTTTGTTTAAGTTTATTTATTTTGAGAGAGAGAGAGAAAAATTGCCAGTAGGGAAAGGGCATAGAGGGAGAGGGTGAGAGAGAGAATCCCAAGCAGGCACTGCACTCTCAGTGCAGACCCTGATGTGAGGCTCAAACTCACAAACCATGAGATCATGACCTGAGCCAAAGTCAGATGCTTAATAACCAACTGAGCCACACAGGCACCCCTTCTAGGAATAGAAAGCACAGTGAACAAAAGGTATAAAGTTAGGCTGAAGAGATAGATGGGGTGACCCTCAGGAACTTGAAGATGGCATTTAAGAGTAAATGCTAAGCTAGTGGTGCCTGGGTGGCTCAGTCTGTTGAGAGTTTGACTCTTGATTTTGGCTCAGGTCATGACCTCACGGTTTGTGGGTTTGACCCCCCCACCTCTGCCCGCCGTTGAGCTCCACTTTGATAGTTCAGAGTCTGCTTGAGATTCTCTCTGTCTTCGTCTCTTTGCCCCTCCCCCATTCGCACATTTTCTCTCTCTCTCTCTCGCTCTCTCTCAAAATAAATAAACTTTAAAAAAATCCAGGTTGTCACTTGTGCAAAAAAAAAAAAAATGTAATGCTAAGCTAGTTGGCGTTTAATTAGACTTGCATTTGAAAAACGACTCTGACTGCATTGGGAAGAGCAGTCTGGAAGGCACAGGAGTGGGTATGGAAATATGGGCAGACCAGTAGAGATTGTAATAGTCCTAGCAAGAAACAACGGCTTGGGATGGGGTGCTGGCAGGAGTGATGGAAAGAAGTAAAAGAGAAAGAGAATAGTTAGATAATGATCTTGCTAAAGTGATAAGCAAAAACATTTTCAAGGGTTCACTTGGTCCTGTACTGGGATGGAAAATCAGCTGACAAACAGAAGGTTCCCTGCTGTAGAAG
The DNA here is from genome assembly GCF_027475565.1 of Acinonyx jubatus. Taxonomy (NCBI): domain Eukaryota; kingdom Metazoa; phylum Chordata; class Mammalia; order Carnivora; family Felidae; genus Acinonyx; species Acinonyx jubatus. The sequence goes on along the minus strand of NC_069382.1, from coordinate 84,873,186 downwards.
CCAAAGAGGCTCCATGCTTGGATCTCAAGGAAGAACTTGCTGTTCAGCCTCAGGGAATTTTTCGCCTAGCCACACGCTTCCTAGGCAGCCCCAGCCAATGGGTGCATATGGCAATGTCACTAGGACTGATCATTTCTGCCCAAAGCTGGACTCCTCACAAGCGGTTGGCTCTGGGAGGGTCGGCTGAGACTTGATCAGATCTTCTTAGGCCTAAGGCTCTCTCCGCCTATCCTGCATCCTCCCCCCTTTATCTTTACTCACCAATAGATCTCAGTCTCATTATCTGCTTCCCAGGGGACCCTACTCACATCTGCAAAATAATGACGTTAGGCCACAATTCACTAATTGTCTGCTAAATTTTCTCAGAAGATTCGGCAACCAAATTCTCCCGTGCTTCCGAGGAGTCCTGCGTGTTGTTTTGGAGTAGCTGCTTGGAGATGCAGAATTCAGAGGCAGAATTCAGAGTGCAGAAAAGATAGTCAGGTCTTTCTTATCTTCTCTTCAGGCAGAAGGAAAGGCTGCGGAAAGAAGTAGCCTAGGCTTGATACAGCGAACTGTGAACTGTGTGATCAATTGGTTTACCACCCATAAGATTATTATAAGCCAGATTTTGAGAGAATGTACTTTTGTGCTGCACTATAAAAACCAAAGGTCAGAATTCACACCTCTACATGGGATGAATTTTTCTCTGAAAGAAAACTATGTTCGTGCTGTCACTAAGCTTGGGAAAAAGTTGGTTCAGGGACAGAAAAAAGGTGAGGATTTAGAGAGATGGGCTGTGGCTCAGAGGAGAGAAGGTCTTCCTCTTCTCTTTGGGACTTAGCAGGGGGTGGGGATTGTTGGGCCTGGATTCTGAGGCTGAGATGTGGAGATCACAGTGGTTTAAACAGGTTTGGTGAGGACAGAGCAAGCTATCCCAGATTAATTACAATAGTGTGGGAACCAAACAGAGAGCTAATGTAGCCAGGGACCCCAGGGCAGATCTGGGACCGAGCTGTAATTCTGAGTTATTTTCTGTGTTGCACTCCCTCCAGGTGCCTCCAGTAAAAGCTTAAGTTGTGCTGTGAAGAATTAGATGAAAGTTGTGCCTACATTTGGGCAAATACTACATAGAGGAACACAATTCCCAGACTGTACTCCTGTGTGAACCTCATCCACCCCGCATGTCAGAATTTAGAGGGCCCAATGAATGATACCTCTGTTCTCTGCCCAAATGTGGAGGCCACTGGGAGAGAGATGAAAGAGTAAAGCAGAAGGAGAGCAAAAATATCACCTTTATTGCCATTAAAAGCATTTGAAAGAAATGGCTGAGGCGTGTCAGCCAAAGAGTTACCTAATATGTCACCCTGGAATTGAACTTACCTATCTCATCACAGGCAGTGCTGGACAACTTTTACACGGAAAAGCAAAGCAGATTGTGTGAAAAGATGCAGCATCTTTTCAATCACATTCTATTGGTCATATAGACAAACACTTATTCAATGCGGAAATAGACTGCAAAATGGTATGAATGCCGGGAGATGAGGCTATCTTACAGCCTGGAGGCTATCTTACAGCCTGACTACTTCATAGGTTTAGATACATATGTCAAGCATGACACCAATTTTTTATATGGAGAGATAGATGTTTAACCGTAAGGGGAACCTGGGTGGCTCAGTCGGTTCAACATCTGACTCTCAATTTCGGTTCAGGTCATCATCTCATGGTTCTTGAGACTAAGCCCTGCATCAGGCTCTGCGCTGACAGCACAGAGCCTGCCTGGGATTCTCTCTTTCCCCTCTGGCATGCTCTGTCGCTCAAAATAAATAAATAAACTTTTTAAAAAATATGAATACAGTAGCCCTCCATTACTCACGATTTCACTTTCCCTGATTTGTTACCTGCAGTTAACTATGGTCTGGAAGTAGAAGATCCTCCCGATATATCCTCAGAAGGCCAATAGTTGCCTAATGCTACGTCACAGTGTCCCTGTCGTGTACCTCACTTCATCTCATCACGTAGGCATTTAATCGTCTCACATCATCACAAGAAGAAGGGTGAGTGCAGTACAATTAAGTATTTTGAGAAAGAGACCACATTCTCATAACTTTTATTACAGCATGTTATCATTGTTCAGTTTTATTATTGTTGTTGTTAATCTCTTACTGTGCTTAATTTATAAATTAAACTTTATCATAAGTATGTATATAAAGGCAAAAACATAGTATAAATAGGGTTTGGGACTATCCATGGTTTCAGACATCCACTTGGGGGTCTTGGAACATATCCCCCATGGGTAAGAGGGGACTACTATTGTTTTATTTTTATAGAAATATTTAATACCGCTTAATTAATTTTTTAGGTAAAATAAACACTTTAGCTTATAAAAATGATTTAAATTTTAAAATGTAATATTCATTCATTATAATTTGTATTTTGTTTTTCTGCCTTAATAGATAATTTAAGATATTTTACAAGAAAAAACACTTTGGGGGAATATATAAACAAATAATTAAATTTGATTTTTGGCATTTATTCTACTTCGCAATTTTTTATTAAAACACTCAAATTTTGTATATTGTGAATGCAGTTACATTTCATTTTTTAATCTTTTAGATCAGAGCTATTAGTATCACAAATTTTGTGAAAATCTTGATTACAACAGTACTAATTAGTGATGTGCTGAAATGAAGAGCAGAGAAATAAATATATAAAAATGTATGAATTACGATTGCCTTTATTTTATACTCAGTATAAAATGCTGTACACGTATGAAGATGGTATACTGCATACTTTAACGTGCCCTGTACTTGCTGTATTGGAGAGTACAATAATGTAAATCCAAAAACACCACTGTTTTAGCATAATAAAAGAAAGTCCAAAGAGGAAAAAAAAAAAGCACCCAGATGTGCAATAATAATTAAATTCACTCACCTTTATAATATTTTGTCTAATTTTAGCCATATTAAAAATCACAGGGCCACCTGGCTGGCTCGGTGGGTAGAACATGCAACTCTTGACCTCGGGATTATGAGTTCAAGCCCCACACTGGGTGTAGAGATGATTTAAAAATAAAATCTTAAAAAAAAAACAACAACGTAGTTTTACACCTATTTTATCACTCACTCTGAAAGGATATTTTTCAAGGCAGGAGGATAAAATCGATTTTATTAAACAGTTTTTCTGCTGGATTTATAATCTATACATATGTCAACATATGGCATGTGGGCCTACGTTTGCATTCCTTCCCTACTTCCATGATGGCCTAGGAAACCTATAGCTCTGCTGGGGTAAGTTATGGAGGGATGAAGCCTGTCTCTGTCAGTTTATCACAAGGGGTGCTTTTGGACTGACAGCTCTGAGAGAACAGACTTACTCCTTGCTTTTGTGGCAAAAGAAACAAAATCTGCTACCTGGAACTTGGCCAATCATACACATCAGAATTGAGGGGACTTAACCAACCCCCCCCCCAATATCAAAGGAATTCTATCTTGGCAGGTGGGGCATGTCTGGGGCAGGAGTCTCTTGGTGGGGAGCTGTTATTCAGTGAGGTGAGTGGTAGTGTTGGTGGTCCATCACCACCTGCTCGGCTCCAGCAGGACCCGAGATAAGCTATAAGGAACAGAGGTCCAGCCCAACCCCTTGAAAAGAAAAATGGCAAGACCCAAGCAAAGTAGTGTCCCAATCCAGTCGGTTAGTATTAAGGAAAAATTCCACTTCTGACAGAGGATCTCAGTGTCTAAAGCAGATACTGTAGCAGAAGATTAGGCACATGTATCCTAGGCAGGCACAGCGAGTGATTGGGAAAGGGGCAGCTTAGAATGTAGATAGTAGAACACTAGAATTCACCCAGAAGTGTGGAAGTGGCAGAAGCATAGGGCTGATAACAGAATTAAGCCCAGACCACCAGTAGGTGAAAAGGAGCTCTAGATATATTGCCTGCCTCGGTCAAAACTATCTCCAAAACTGGGAAGTCCGTGGTTATAGGGTTGAATCTGGAAAAGCAAGGACTATGGAGCATCAGTAGTTGCCTGCAGGGGAGCTATTTTTGAGTAGAAAGTCTTTCAACACCCATCGCATACAGCATTCAGATTGCCCACTCCCACAAAACATTAAATAAATAAATTCTGGTTGCTGAGTGATGACAGTACGCTGCAGAGGGAGAAGTGGGGCGGCTGATCAGAAAGCTGCAGCACAAGTCTCCCTCAGGACCAGTGCACCATGGTGTCTTTAACTAGACAGGCAATCATGGAGATGAAAGGAAGTAGGATGATGGTAAAGAAGAGAAAGCTACCAGAGGTGAAAGATGAAGAAATTAACAAGGCAGAATCTTTGGGAAGAAAGGTGGGGATAACAGCAGAACATGGGGAGGGCTGGTGCGGGTACTTATTTTAGTAGGAAAGAAGGCAGAAAATATTGGAAAGGAGATACTCAAGATTTATTCAACTCCTACTATATCCCAGGACTGTTTAAAGGAGTTCCATGATCTTAATTCACTGAATCCTTACAACAACTGAGACAAATATTATTATCATCCTCATCTTACAGAAGAAGAAACTCAGCCACTGAGTGGGTAACTTGCCCCCAGATCCCATGACTACCAAGTGGAAGGGCTGAGATTTGAGCTTGTGCTATTGGGCTCCACACTTTGAGCTCTTAATAGCAATAGTAAATCCCTCCACATAGGGAAACTGGTAGACCTGATGGTGGGAAAAGCTGCAGAGAATGAAAAATTATGTCTCCTAAGAAATGTGCTTTATAAAAGACCTCCAATAAACAAAAAAATAATATTTCTTACATGAAATCCCCAAATGTAATGCCTCTCACTTAGGAGTGTCTGAAGAATCTAGGATGTGTTCCGACTAACACAATATCCTTTTTTCATCTTGGCCACTAGGGGGAAGAGTAGAATGTCAAAAAATTAGGTATCTTCATGGATTCCCGATGGCCGATAATTGGTGTTAGTTCTTGCCCTAACATTAGCAGTATATAAAACTTCTTTTGTATTTTTTAGTTATGAGAGAGCATTTTCAGATAAAACTCATTAAAGAATCCATAAGTGTTTTTCTCCACTTTCTAAAACATATATATATATGTATATATATATATATATATATATATATATATAGTGAGTGAAAGAAAATAGAAGAGACCACACAGTGCATGATTCCATTTATATGAAATGTCCAGAGAAGGCAAAGCTCTAAGGACAGAACGTAGATTAGTAGTTGCCCAGGTGGAACTCAGGGGAATGGGGGTTGACAATGAACATGCATGAGGGATCTTACCAAGTGGCGAAAACGTTCTAAACTGATATATGGTAATGGTCACATATGTAAAATAGTAAAATAAATGTACAAAAAGTCATTGAATTGTACACTTGAAAGGAATGAATTACACGATATGTAAACTATGCCTCAAAAATTGTTGGGAAAAAAGAAGTGTAACATTTTATGAATCAAACAACAGAAAACCCCATAGATTCAAAAAGATTAAAAATATAAGCTTATGTATGCAGAGAAATGTCTAGAGTCACTATTAGCAGTGATTAAATCTCAGAAATGCTATTGTAGGGGAAAACCGGGAACTGTTTTATACTCTGTCTTATGATTTTGGAGCAATAATTAAAAATTTAACTGACAACTAATTTTTAAGAGATAGGAAGTTAAAATGCATGAAATGCAATGAAATTATAGTTATATAATATATCTAATGGTATATATAATGATTAATCGTGACCTTTAGGGTAGTAGAATATGGCTTATATTTTTATGTTTATTTTTTAAAAGTGATTATATATTACTTTTATAATAAAAACTGGGAAAAGCTTAACTTAAAAAGCCAGAAAATACTCAGATAACTTAAAAAAATTTTTTTAATGTTTATGTATTCTTGAGAGAGAGAGAGAGACACATAGTGTGAGCGGTGGAGGTAGGAGAGAGAGGGAGACACGGAATCCGAAGCAGGCTCCAGGCTCTGACCTGTCAGCACAGAGCTGGATGTGGGACTCAAACCCATGAACCATGTGTGAGATCATGACCTGAGCCAAAGTCAGATGCTTAACCGATTGAGCCACCCAGGCACCCCTCAGAGAGCTTTTTTGAAGTTAACTTAAGCACGGTGTTTACTGTATTTCATATATAACAGAGAATTTTTCTTTTAGCTCAACAAAGACCTGGGGCTTAGCCATTTAGATAAAAAGAAGTAACATCCACTGGCGTTTGAGCTTGGACCCAATCTAATGAAGCTGAGCGGTATTCCCTTCTCATTTTTATTTGCATCTACAAATTTCTATAGGGATGGTAGGAAAAAATTTTCGTGAGATTAGAAATTGGGATATAGATCCTTTCTTTTAAGGATCTATATTAGATCACGTAGTAGTACATGCGTGATGGCAAAGAGGGCTGTGAGGAGCCTGATAGGAATCAGATAGTTAAAATGACTATCAGATCGTTAAAATGGGAGAGGAAAATCCTTGAGAGGAAATTTACTAGATGGGAGGGACAGTCTGGACTGAAGATGCAGACCTTTCTGCAGGACCTGAATCTTTGGAGGCAGATGTTCACTTGGGGTCCAGTGTAGTTCAGGCTGGAATTTCTCCCTCCCTAGATACTGTTCAAATGCCTCGCAGCAAATGTCAGCTTGTGACGAATTGGAAGAACTGTGCTGAGGAGGCCACTTCTAAGAGGGACGCTGGAGCAAAATGCCTGGAAGAAATACTGAGCCCCAGCCACATCCACAGGGACCCATATCAGTAGTCACAGAAACTGAGCAGGGCACCAGGGCTAACAGAAATATATCTTAGAATATAATAAGCCTCTTGGGGCGCCTGGGTGGCTCAGTCAGTTAAGCGTCTCTTGATTTGGGCTCAGGTCAGGATCTCACGGTTTGTGGGATCGAACCCCGAGTCAGGCTCTGTGCTGACAGCGCAGAGCCTGCTTGGGATTCTCTCTCTCCCTCTCTCTCTGTCCCTCTGCTGCTCGTTAGAGCATGTGTGCTGTCTCTGTCTCTCTCTCTGTCTCTATGTCTCTCTCTCTCTCTCAAAAATAAATAAATAAACCTAAAACAAAAAAACAGGACATAAGCCTCTTGAAGATATAGCTTTTTGTCTGTCCTAGTGTCTGCTTAGAGCAGTGCCTGACATGTAGTAGATATGCCGTAACTACTTACGGATGATGAGTGAACGAAAGAATGAACATATGAGTGGGAGCGTAGACAGACTTTTGGCCTGTGGTGCTATCATGGTTTCAGCCCACAACAGCTGTCCTGGCAGGAAGGCAAAGGCCCCAGAGGCGACTGGCAAGGGCAGGCAAGGTCTGGAAGTCAGTGATGAATGTGCTGCACACGATTTACACGTAAAAGGAAACCATGTCACTCGCTCATTTTAGAAAGTCAAAAGTGAGAGTGCTCTGTCATCCCTCAGAGGTCTAACTGACCCTCCCTGCTCACGTGTGCCTCCTGGAGCTATGACTCCCATCCAAGAGAGCGCCCTTGCAGCATTAGACAGAGATGGTTCTAGACATAGCATATGCCAGGTTTCTGAAACAGAGGTGATAACTTTGTGTGGTCCAGAAACACAGTTGTAACCTTGCTTAGAGTTTAGGGGGATTTTCCGCAGGGGCGGTGGGTGAGGGGGCGGTCGGAAGGGGAGAGAAGGTGGAAAAAATGTCAGGAAACATGCTTTTTTTTTTTAATTTTTTTTTTTTTTTTACGTTTACTTATTTTTGAGACAGAGAGAGACAGAGCATGAACGGGGGAGGGTCAGAGAGAGGGAGACACAGAATCTGAAACAGACTCCAGGCTCTGAGCTGTCAGCACAGAGCCTGACGCGGGGCTCGAACTCCCAAACCATGAAATCACGATCTGAGCCGAAGTCAGACGCTTAACCGACTGAGCCACCCAGGCGCCCCAGGAAACATGCTTTAAATAATGATTTTTTTAAAAATTACTTCTTAAGTGGGTCACATTTAGAATTTAATGGTTAGGCTATAGATATATGTATGATTCTTCCTGAAAAAATGAAGATTTGAATTCAAAAAGTCTAACAAAATGCCTTATTATATATTTGTCTCTTTTGAGTCAAGAAAATGCCCAAGAATGTCATAACTGTCACAATGTTTTATTGCTTTAGAAAGAAAGGAAACTATTTCTGACTGAAAAGCAGTACAATGCAATCCAGATGGCTTCACTGAGACAGAAGTCAATAAAATGGCAATCAGACTAATGGCAATCAGAGTCACCCGTAGGTATTGGTGTTCCGATTGCATAACATCCACATTAAAAAAAAAAAAAAAAGTTTAGCTCATGTAAAAGCATGGAACTGCTTTAGCCATGAATCTAGTAGTAACTGTGCAAAAGGACCAGAAAGGCAATGGTCCTGTCTGAAAATGCCCTGTGATTGTTATGATTCGATTCCAAGATGTCAGAGCTCCAGGTAGCACTGAAATTCATTCAGCAGGTGCTCCGGCATGCACTCTAATGAACAGTAGCAGTGTTGACAGGAATTACCTACAGGCCCCAAACATCTTAGACTCTGAATGGTCACCTCGACTTCTCCCTTCACCTGGAGTGCCCACTGACCCAAGTCCCCACTTCTTCATCTGGCCAATGCTACTCATCCGTCAAAACTCAGGTGAGCGAACTGTCTTTGCCGGGAGCCCTCTGTGGCCACAGTTCCCTTTCCCACTTTTACAGGCTTCCGCGGCTGCTTTCACATTTCTGTGTCCTAACAATTTGATAGCACCTCTTGTTGGTCTTTCTCTCCGACTAGAATGTGAGCTTTTCCGTCTGTCCAGGCACCTCCTACAATGCCGGTACCATAGTAGGCAGTTCCATACATGTCCATTAATAAATGTTATTCAGAGTCTTCAAAAGTAGTGAATTGATTTCACCAAATAAAAGTAGTTGCTGCTTAGAGAGGTTGTATCGACAATAAGCTTTGACGCTGTAAAGCTTTCCAGTGGTCATTAAAAGAGGTAAAAATTAAGTGCTGTTCGGTTTTCTTGCCATTTCGTCTCTCCAAAAGTACAGTAAGGACGCACTATGGCTTTCTTCTTCTACTCAGAAAAATCTAAACTTGAGGATAATTGCCTCCCTCTCTCTATTCAGCAACGGCTCTTGCTGTGTGGCAGGGAAATGACGGGCAGGAATTCATAACCGGGTACTGCTCTGCAGAGTCTGGACCTTTCCTTCTCTTCCACGTTCAGGATGGCACATTCTCAATTCCCTCTTGACCACAAAAAATAAGACTCTAGCCTCAAATCTGCAACACCTATGGCTAATGAGAAGGTTTGTTCTTAAATTTCCATTTGGCAGAGAAATGCAGATGCAGTCTTTGATCACTCAGCTACTCATAGAACCTGGAACAAGATCCCAGAAGGGAATCATAGGACGGTATTTGGCCCTACAGGCTGAGCAACCTCAAAACGGAGCTGGAAGTTTTTACCATCCAATCAAGCAACAGATTTTTAGTTTTCAGTCCGATCTTTTTGACCAATCATAAAAGACAGCCTGTACTTCTCTTGGACTACTTTAGACAGGGCCTTTTATAAGTATTATTTGTCCTAAAGTCAGGGAGATCTTTCTTAATCCCTAACCCACATTTTACATTTCTGAAACTAAAGCAGGATATTACTTCAAGAAAATCCCTGGCAGAAAATCAAGTATTTTCAAACCATTCAGAGGAAAGGAATTTTTAATTAAAACTTGCCAAAGGGGGAAGAAAAAGCAAGCAATGTCTAATTTTTAATATCCCAAAGCAGGTGTGTGGGGGGAGACTATCACTCTTCTACCTATCCATCATAATTAGACATGATTCATCACTTGTATCTGGGAACGCACTGGGACCCTCTCTGACCTCCTATGTCCCATCAGTCTATAGGTGGTGAAAGGGCAACTTCTGTTCTGCATTTTCTGGACATGGAGCACACTTTGGTTGTTACCTGCTGCTCTGCTTCCAAGTCTGTAGTGACTGAGGGAGATCGTAGCTGGTTTCACCTTTGTCAAGTGAAACAAGCTAATGTCCCCTACTGCAGTAGGGAACCAGAAACACCTTCCTGAAAATGCCATTTATTTGCGCAGTCTGTGTATTTCTTTTCTGGAGGCAGAAAAGAATTCTATGACTTTCACTAAGTCCTAAGATTTCCAGAGGTAATGAATCTCATTCTCATGGTAACTGAATGAATTCTCATTGCTGTATTTCTTTTCTATGTTAGATATATCCATGCTCCTTTAAAACTAAAATTACAACTGAAGTCAGTGTAGTGAGTGGTTAGCTTTGAGGAAGGTTTAAAGTACTAGAAGAAGTTAGGGGTGCCTGGGTGGCTCAGTTGGTTAAGCATCCGACTTTGTCTCAGGTCAGGATCTCGCGGTTTGTAGGCTCGAGCCCTGTGTTGGGCTCTGTGCTGACCGTTTATGGAAGAAGAGCTGTGAGAAGTTCAGAGGAAAACACAGTAATTATTAACTGTAAGGCGAGGGGCAGGGAATGGTCAAAATTCCTCAGACATTTAGTCCATGATGCACTTACTCTTCAGTAGGACTCGTGGACCTGTAGCATTACAGAGTTCTTGGATCAGATGCAGCGTCTGCCTTTAAGACAGGACCTGCCTATGAGTTTTTAGCCACCTGGCAGCCATATAGCTTCAGAATACATCCCTCATGACATTAAGGATTCTTTCTTCCGTCCATTCTCACAGGTACGGTGATCTTGACTCTTGGGAGTCAGAGGAAAGTTAGAAGACATTCTAGTTCAATCTTCTCATTTAACAAGGTAGGAAACCAAGGTCCAGGGAGAATGTATGACTTGTTCAAGGCCACACAGTTTGGTCCTGAAGAAGATTAAAACCTAGCCTTCCAAGTTCATGGTAGTGTTGAATGCCAGATGTATGCTTTTTTCTGTTGCAGAAGGGCCAGTTAGCTAATATTCCAGCTTTTGAAAAGGAGGATAAAGTACATAAACACAAAAGAGTGAGGTTTTCTCGCTTTTATCTAACACTTTAATTTCAAAATATTTCAAACATACAAAAAAGGATAGAGAATGGTATAATGAATACACATCTACCCATAATCCTGCTTTGAAGTAGAACATTTTGCCATTTTTATTTTACATCTTTTTAAAGAAGTAAAGCAGGGGTGCCTGGCTGGCTCAGTCAGTAGAGCATGTGACTCTTGACTTCAGGGTTGTGAGTTCAAGCCCCACATTGGGCATGGAGCCTACTTAAAAAATAAACTAAAGAAATAAAGCAATAAAAATATAAAATTCTCCTATGTGTCTTTCCCCTATTTCATTCCTTGCCTTTTTCAGAGGTAACCACTCTTCTAAAATTGTATGCATCATGTCCCTGCATATATTTATACTTTTATACGTGGCTGTCTATGAATAACAAGGTTTTTCTTCTTTTTAAGCATATGGTATCATACACTACATGTCACTTGCATTTTCTATTCAGCATTATATCTTTGAGATCCATGTTGATATATGTAGTTCTAGTTCCTTCCTAAAAGCACAATTATCTTTTTTTTAGAAAGAAATGTAAGGGTGAATATTATATTTGCATATCAGTTACCAAAAAATTAAAGAAATCTATGTATTTTTTCTTTTTTTTTTAATTTTTTTTAACGTTTATTTATTTTTGAGACAGAGACAGAGCATGAATGGGGGAGGGTCAGAGAGAGAGGGAGACACAGAATCTGAAACAGGCTCCAGGCTCTGAGCTGTCAGCACAGAGCCCGACGCGGGGCTCGAACTCACGGACCGTGAGATCATGACCTGAGCCGAAGTTGGACGCTTAACCGACTGAGCCACCCAGGCGCCCCTCTATGTATTTTTTCTATCTTGTCAACAGAAAATTGCTTCTCTAAGTTTGTATACTGAAACAATGGCAAAAAAAAAGCCATCTTTCCTATAACATTTAAAGTTTTATTTTAATAGGTAATTATTTTGTTAGAATGTGTGCTGTAGAAAACTGTGTTCACTTTAAATTATAAATTATGTTTGCAGAGGAGGCTGATTTTGCTCAGTAGCTTTGTTATATTTAATGAACTATCACCTGATTGATAATGTAAAACAAATTTTTTCTTGTTAATCTGACTATATAATTGATATATAATGTATATAATAGGTAGCAGTATTCCCCTTTATAAACAAGTTGTTTTCCTAGAAAAGTAAGTAAGGGACTCAGATTAATTTTAATATCTACACAGAATCTCAATTTTTCAGAATAAAATTGTATCAACAAAGCATAAAATATTTTTCCATTTTCTTTTTTAATGTATTTTTACTTTTTTATAATGTTTTTATTTATTTTTGAGAGAGAGAGAGCACACAGAGCACAAGTGGGGGAGGAGCAGAGAGAGAAGGAGACACAGAATCTGAAGCAGGCTCTAAGCTGTCAACACAAAGCCTGACATGGGGCTCAAACCCACAAACAGTGAGATCATGACCTGGGGCAAAGTCAGATGCTTAACCAACTGAGCCACCCAGGGACCCCTATGTTTTACTTTTTAAAGTAAGCTCTAGGCCCAGCATGGGGCCTAAACTCACAACCCTGAAATCAAGAATCGCATGCTCCATTGACTGAGCTAGCCAGGAACCCCTCTTTTTTCATTTTTTACTGATATTCATTTAGGCTATTTCCAATTTTTTCACTAGTACAGTGTTTCTATGGTCATTCTGGTACATATTACCTTGAGCACATGTGGGAGTTTCCACAGGATATACACTTAGAAATGGGATTTGTTGGGTCATAGAGTGTGAGGATCTTCATCTTTACTAAATACTGTCGAATTCTTTTCCAAACAATCTACCAATAAGCTTTGAATATACACAAGCACATGGCTTGGTATTAGATTTTTTAATTTTTTTCAAGTCTGATAGGTATAAATGCTTTGCATATTGTTGTTTTTGTTTGCATTTCATTGGTTACCAGTGAAGGTAAGGATCTTTTCACATATTTATTAGCTATTCATCTTTCTTCTATGAATTCTTTTTCTTAAATGAAGGCACTAAGGCACTTTTTTTTTTTTTTTAAGCCCAACGCGGGGGTTGAACTCATGATCAAGAGTGACATGCTGTACCAAATGAGCCAGACAGGTGCCACTCTTCTATGACTTCTTGCCCTTTGTGAATTTCTGCTTAAGATGTTTCTCTGTTTTTTATTGATAGGTAGAAATTCTTCAAATATTCTAGATTCTTATACTTTGTTGGCTTTATATTTTGTAGTTTATCTTTTCATTTCCATCATGGTCACTTTTGTTGTTTAGAAGTTTTCATATTAATGTAATCAAATTAAACAACTAATCTTTTTATTCTGTTTTGTAATTTTGTGTCTGAGGTACCCTTCCCTATTCTAAAGTCAAAGAAATACTTTCTTCCACAAATTTTAAGTGTTTTCTTTTCGCTTTAAAATTGTTAATCCATTTGGAAATTTGGGGTTGTATATTGTGAGGTAATGGGCTGATGTTATTTTTCCATTTGGATACTCAATAATCCCTACACCACTTACTAAAGAAGTCATCATTTCCTCAATGATTTCTAATCAGTAGTAATTTTTCTTTCCATGTGTATGTAGACTTGTTGCTCAGCTCCCTCTTCTCTTTCAATAGCCATTTGTTCATCCATTCACCTAACCACTTTACTCGCTATAGCTTTATAGGTCTTTATATCTAGTAGAGTAAGTTCCACCACAACTTTCTTCATGTTTTAACCATATATTTTTAGCCATTTTTTTTTACACTTTATTTATTTTTGAGAGAGAGAGAGACAGACAGAGCACAAGTGGGGGAAGGGCAGAGAGAGAAGGAGACACAGAATCTGAAGCAGGCTCCAGGCTCTGAACTGTCAGCACAGAGCCTGACACGGGGCCTGAACTCACAGATCGTGAGATCCTGACCTGAGTCGAAGACAGACGCTTAACCGACTGAGCCCCCCAGGCGCCCCAAGCCATTTTTTTATATTAGACTGCAAACAATGGGGATTTGACTCATCCCCACGACGATATTCCACACAGTCCAGATGATGGCCAACTGTGTGCGCAGACAGGAATATGAGAAATTTTGCTTCCAATTTCAATACTGAGCTATGAGGAAACAGGAAATTGACTTTTAGGGAGAAGCAGAAAATATTACTGTAACCAAAATAGCCAATAGGTAAAAAAGAGTTAAGATGGTGCTGGGAACCCTGCTTCATTGCTGCTGTATTCATGGATAAATCTTTTGAAGTGAGTTATCATTGGACAAGAAATGTCTTTGCAAGAACTTATATAAGCTCTCGTGTCAGTTTCATTATGTTAACTTGATTTTTGAATGATTTTTAAGGAATACTATATTTTAAGGAAGACACTGGATATTTCTGTTCAGCGCTCGGCCTAGGAGAAAGCCAGTCACTGTCATGAAGAGTCATGTTTAAATACTTGGGAAGCAATCTCTTCAGGAACAGTGAAGCTAAAATAATGTGAGGTGGCACAAGTAATTGCACTGGAATCTGCCTGCAGCTACAGTTCTCATGTAAATTGATTAATGTGGTGATGCTTGCTCTGAAGCTGAAAAGACTTCCCAGAGCACTGTTGAACCAAAATGCTACATTCTTCTCTCTGAACTATTAACAAAGATATGATGGGAAACGGTCTACATAGAGACCTGAGCAAGATGTGTATGTATGTAATTCTTGAGGGGGGAAAAATACAAATGGAATGAAAATTCCATCCAGAATAACAAGTAGGCTTTGTACTATGAGGAGAAGTGTATAGGCTGATATCTTTATGGGAAAAAACACATTTATATGTGGGAATATCTTCACTTGGGTTTCCATACAACCTGAGAAAATTCTGTGTTTACATTATAAGCTATCACTATTTTAGGGAAATTAACAATCTGAATTTTTCTCAGGGTTTACCTCTTGGAATATATTTATGAAATCACCATTATTGTAGGTCAAAATGGCCAAAGAGCAGCAGTTCATAGAGGTCGATACTATACACAGGACCATAACTCTCTGAACCTCATAATTTCATTCAACAAACATTTATTGAGGGCCCTAATATGGTGTTTCTTCTCAGACAACTTCCATTTTGCTTGGAGATTCTAAAATGTAAACAAATGATTGAAAAACAGAATAAATCCAATAATAGAGAAGGTACAGAATGACGCAAAGAAAGGTGTGAAAGATTCAGCTCAGTCCAGTGAGGAAAGGCGTTGCAAAGCAGATGAAGTTGGAGCTGGGTGATTAGAGAGCAGTTGAGCCAGTTGAGGGATTGGGAGTGCCCTTCCACGTGGGGTGAACTATATGTACAAATCTGTGAGGCATAAACAGGATGGCAAGTTCAAGTAAGGATGCTGTTAAATCATGTAGGCTGTTTGGATCATGGGTGAGGGAAGGTGGCTGGAGACCGCAGGAAAATAGGAGTAAGAACAGAAAATAAGAATGGAGAGAGGTGGAACAGGTGTGGTCTGTGGAGGGCCTCAGATGTTATACTATAGAGTAAGAATTTTGACTGTATAGTCATAACAATTTTAAATGTCAGTTGGATAATGGTGGGCTAGTGAAGTTTCAAACTGAGAGGTAACATGCTCAAATTACCATTTTAGAAGAATAACTCTGTAAATTGAATGGTAGGGAGACTCCCTAGACGGCCACAGTGTGAGGAACTGAGGTACAGTAACAGATTGGAGACGGTCTGGGGATGGAGAGAAGTAAAAGGGACCACGGTGGTGAATTCAAGAGAGCTTAGTTCCAGAATACTTTCTACTATTTGAATTATTTTTAAAAATGTTACATTTTCCTTATTGAAAGTTTTATATGAGTAAAATAACTGGGTGGTGCCTTTGTAAAATCTGCAGTTCTAAATATCTTTTTTTTAAGCTTATTGATTTATTTTGAGAGAGAGACAGAGAGGCAGAGAGAGAGCGAGAGCGTGCATGAGCAGGGAAGGGGCAGAGAGAGCGAGAGCGAGAGAATCCCAAGCAGGCTCTGTGCTATCAGCATGGAGCCCAATGCAGGGCTCAAACTCACTACTGTGAGATCATGACCTGAGCTAAAATCAGGAGTCAAACACATAGCTGATTGACCCACCCAGATGCCCCCTAAATATCTTAAAAATAGAATAAAATCACTACATGATTAATTCAATCATCATCTAATCTAAATTTTAAAAATCAGTTTAATTGGTCATTCTATTTGGTTTCTGCTTGAAACATAATCAGTATAACCACAGTCTACAGATCTTTCACTCCAAAGGAAGTTCTTTCCCCAGTTCTGAAGGAAAGCATTTCTTTTTTTTTTTTTAATGTTTTTATTTATTTTTGAAGGAGAGAGAGAGAGAGAGCATGGGGAGGAGGAGAGAGAGAGGAAGACACAGAATTCGAAACAGGCTCCAGGCTCTAAGTTGTCAGCACAGAGCCGGATGCGGGGCTCGAACTCACAAACTATGAGATCATGACCTGAGCCGAAGTCGGACACTTAACCGACTGAGCTACCCAAGTGCCCCCCGAAGGGAAGCATTTCTGATATAGGAGAAGGGATCGCTATCCTTAAAGGGGAGTAATAATGCCCAGTGTTTTCATCGTCACATCACTTGATAAAGGAAAAAGGTAATTTTCTCTTCATTTTCTTCCCCTCCCCCAGAAATCAGTAATCATAAGAAATAATCTCAGAAAATAAAAGGTAAGTTTTTATATTAGTTTAATCATTAATTTGGGCAATGATTATTTAAAATTAAATACCCATGTGAAAAATTCAAATAATAATATTTAACTGGTTAAATTCCTCCCATTTATCCACTAAAAAATTACCTAAAAGTTAAGTAAAATAAATTTTTTTCTAGAAATTTCTTTAGAGAGACTTTTCACTGAGGAAAAACATTGTATATTGTGCTTTATTATAATGGACAGTGTTGCTTCTGGTCAACAGATGTTATCTGACAGGACAAATACTTGGCACAGAAATTACTAACACATTCAGAAACTAATCTGCCCTGAATCTAGCTTTGACTCAAAAGCTGGCTGTGGATTACACTGTATTAGAAAATTCACATTAAAAAAAAAAAAAAAATGAACAGAGTAGTTATCTCAGATCCATTGTTCAAGACTGCTCCATACATTACTTTCAAAAGTGAAAGTAATATTTAAATTTCAAGGGCCTGTCATTGATTAAAACATGTGTTGTGTTTTTCTAAATTTAGTCCTCATCTTTTTTTTTTTAAGTTTATTTATTTTGAGAGAGAGAGAGAAAGAAAGTGCGATCAGGGGAGGGGCAGAGAGAGAGAGAGAGAATTCCACCCAGCCTCCACACTGTTAGTGTGGAGCCTGATGTGGGGCTCAAACTCACGAACCATGAGATGAAGACCTGAGCCAAAATCTAGAGTCAGACGCCTGAGCCACGCAGGAGCCCCTTGGTCCTCATTTATATTCCTGTCTTCATCAAAGAAAATTTGGTTATCTAATTCTGCTGTCATTTTTTACCTTTTGCAATTGGTTTCACATTCTAAGCCCCACACCCTATCCCACTTTGACTTTTTTAAGGCATATTTTTAGTTTTATTAAAATCAGCAAATGGTCTAATAATAAAAATACTGTTTATGAAATACATATTAAACTTTCATTACAGTGGTTGTTAAAGTCTAAGAAATGTTAATAAAAAAATACAAGTTGCTTTTAGACTTGATAGTTGCTGCTTGAAAAGGTTGGTTTAAATAACTACTAAATTTTAGGGGTGCCTGGGTGGCTCAGTCGATTAAGTGGTCGACTCTTGTTCTCAGCTCAGGTCATGATCTCACAGGTGGTGAGTTCCAGCCTGGCCTTGGGCTCTGTGCTTACAGCACTGAGCCTGCTTCAGATCCCGTCTGCCTCTCTCTGCCTCTCCCCCCTCATGCTCACTCTCTCTCTCTCTCTCAAAAAATAAGTAAATGTTAAAAAAAATTAAAAAAAAGAAATTTGAAATAGTTTAAAAAGGCAATCTTTCAAAAATAATAGGAAAGTGATTTGAGTTGTGGTATAATTGCACAGAGAGGAACAATTCCAAGTGACTTTAAATCACAGTAATTCAACTGTGTATATATATGTATAGACATACATACATATATATAAGTACTCCAAAAATGAATCCTGAGGTGTTTTTATTAATTACATTGTTAATGACAGTATTTGTTATTTTCAGACTGCAGTTTGTGTGTTGTGGGATAAATCACTTGAGTAATTATGTTGGTGTTTTTGAGATGGAAATTTTTGGAGTGGAATAGAACATCAATCAGATTAAATAAAAACCCTGTGATCCTAACTTTGAATTGGAAGTATCAGTATGGATTCACCACGTATTTTATTAAAAAAAAAAAAAAAAGTACTTCTTAGCTCTGTATAAAGGCCTAGATACGATGACCAACCCAGTGGCAATGAAAGAGACTGCAGTTGACTACCTAAATCCTTAAATAGACAATCACATTAAATAGCAGCAAGGCTGCTTAAAGAAATAGCTGATTCCAGGTCTGTGGTAGGATATTTACCTCTTATCATACCAGAAAGCAAGGAAGCTTTCCAAGACTATTAGAGTTGAGTCAAAAGAACTCAGAAGCCCACTTGAAGAATCTCCCATAAGTCAATGACTGGAAATTTAAGCATTAATAAGAATAACTGCAATTGATTGAAGTACATAAATTATGTTTAAATTGCTGAGTTCATAACAATACTAAAACAATTTATTCGTCCCTTATGGAGGATGCTAGCAAGCCATCTAAGTGTTTTGAAAGCTAGAAATACAGAGGTGCCTGGGTGGCTCAGTCAGTTAAGCGTCCAACTTTGGCTCAGGTCATGATCTCACGGTTCATGAGTTCAAGCCCCGCGTCAGGCTCTGTGCTGATGGCTCAGAGCCTGGATCCTGTTTCAGATTCTGTGTCTCCCTCTCTCTCTGACCCTCCCCTGCTCATGCTGTCTCTCTCTGTCTCAAAAATAAATAAACATTAAAAAAAATTTTTAAAAAAAGAAAGCTAGAAATACAAAGAAAGATCCAATTATTTATTCTATCTTTCCTATATGAACCGTATCTCAGTGTAATCAAACAGTTGGTGAAAGAATTTCCCCTTTATAAAAACAGTCCCGCTAATAAACAATGATAAAATTATATCACTGTTTTACAACTCCTAATGAAATAATGAATCAGTGACTTCTAACATCACAAAAACAATCAGTCATGGGGCGTCTGGCTGGCTCAGTTGGAACAGTGTGAGACTTTTGATCCTGGGGTGGTGAGTTTGAGCCACACAATGGGTGTAGAGATTACTAAAAAACAATAAACTTAAAAAAAATTTCAAAGAAAAGCAAAGAAAAACAAAAGACAGATGGAGGAGGAACCTAGAGTAGAAGGAACTTAAGCATATATTGACCAACTGCAATTTGTGGACTTTAATTGGATTCTAATTCAAAGAACAAACTGAAGGGGGGAAACCCTTTTGAGGTAGTTGAAACAATCTGGTCACTGACTAAGATAATTAGTAATACCAAAGAATTGTTATTGTTATCATCATTATTATTTTACATATAGGCAGTGGCAGCGGTGGAAGATAAGTGGATAGGACTATAAATACAGGATTTGCAGAGAGTAGATAATTGGTAATTGGGATGTGGGGCACATGAAGATTCCCTTATACTGTTCTCACTACTTTTGTTTGCAATTTTCCACAAGAAAATGTTAAAAAGAAAAAATATATATACATTTAAATTATTTTTTTTTTAAAGATGAGGAAATTCTTCTTTTTGAAAGACTTCTGGTGGCCATTACTGTGTCTGAATTGTGGTGATTCATCCTGTGAATATGAGAAAAGCCTACCAAGGATAAAGCCAAAACATTCTTGATAGTAGAGTGGAAAAATAGAAACAACCTGGCACTTGACGACTAAGCCATGAAATAAACCAACCTTGGAGCAGCTCAACCCCCCAGTATCTAGTTAGATAAAAACCATGTTTGGGGTGCCTGGGTGGCTTAGCCAGTTAAGCATTTGACTCTTGATCTCAGCTCAGGTCTTGATCTCAGGGCATTGGGCTCCAACACTGGATGTGAAGCCTACTTAAAAAACAACAACAGGGGTGCCTGGGTGGCTTGGTCGGTTAAGCATCCGACTTCGGCTCAGGTCATGATCTCGCGGTCCGTAAGTTCGAGCCCCGCGTCGGGCTCTGTGCTGACAGCTCAGAGCCTGGAGCCTGTTTCAGATTCTGTGTCTCCCTCTCTCTCTGCTCCTCCCCTGTTCGTGCTCTGTCTCTCTCTGTCACAAAAATAAATAAACGTTAAAAAAAATTTTTTTTAATAAAAAAATAAAAAATAAATAAATAAAAAACAACAACCTACCCACCTACCCCCACCCACACCCACACACACAAAAAAACCTATCTTTGTTGTTTAACCCATTTTGAGTTGGTTTCTGTTATTTGCAGCAGAAATCATCCTAAGCAAAACAGCAGAGAAGAATGCATTTTTGTGTGTATGTTGAAGTCATAAGTGTGGCACTGGGTAGAGTTTCTGCTTTATCTTATAAAATGTTTAGTAGAACAGCATCCCTCAATTGTGCCGTAGTCCTCAGGTTTATGAGGCTAATGCAGAGTTGACAAATTCAAAACAAACCCAAGGTACCATCCTTATCTGAGACTTAAACATCGTATAGCAATGATGAAGTCCTTATAGCTACTGTTTCTTTGTACTTCTCAAATTCCAGAGGCGTTAAGCCAGCGGTAGATCACCTTCTACCTAAAGGCATACCTCATTTTGTTGTGCTTCATGGATATCACGTTTTTTACAAACTGAAGGTTTGTGGCAACCTGCATGGTGCAAGTCTTTCGTGGCCATTTTTTTTTTTTAACAGCATTGCTCATTTTTGTGAGTCTGTATCACATACTGGTAATTCTCACAATATTGCAAACTTTTTCACTATTACTATATTTGTTATGGTGATCTGTGATCAGTGATTACTACTTACTGAAAGCTCAGGTGATGATTAGCATTTTTTAAGCAAAAAGTATTTTTTTTAAGTAGGCTCCACTCCCAACATGGGGCTTGAACTCACAACCCCGAGATCAAGAGTCAGGTGCTCTACCAACTGAGCCAGATGGTGCCCCAAAAAACATTTTTAAATTAGGTATGTATGTTATTTTTTTTATAGACATGATGCTATTGTACATTTAATAGACTTAATAAACATAATTGATATATATATATGCACTGGGAAACCAAAAAATCCATTTGACTTGCTTTATTGCAATACTCACTTTATTGCAGTGGTCTGGAACCAAACCTGCAATATCTCTGAGGTGTGCTTGTATATTCCACTCTAGTTTACCATAGGTGAAAATCTCCGGAATTATGTTGCTATAGAATGCCAGGAACTAGCAGTCTTCCACTTACCACAATTGAGGTCCTTGTTGCCATCTAGCAGAAGTGTGACAGTTTCAGAATCTGATTTTTGGGGTCTGCTTCCAAGGACCACATCCAGTACCAATTATCTGAGGTGGTGTTCCCTAGAAACAAAGCTTAAAACAAAGCAGGAATTTGGGGGCAATTGACCTACTGAGGAAGTGCTGTTGGAGAGTAGTAGGGAGGGAAGCAGGAGAGACTAGGAGAGAAAAGCTATACAAAGATGTAATCTAGACTGACCTCAGCCCCCCAGGGAGCTCAGGAGCATGACCTGTCCCACAGAGTTGGCCCCACCTTTTGTACCACTATGGCAGTCAGTCATTGGTTGTGAGCTGCCTGGGGTGAGGGTGGGGCATGTGTGTGTCACACTCACAGAGGCTGGGAGTAAATGTACTGGCCCAGGTAAGGGGATCTAGGCAGAGCATCAGCAACATCCACAACACCCCAACTTACTCC
This sequence comes from Acinonyx jubatus, assembly GCF_027475565.1. Lineage (NCBI taxonomy): Eukaryota > Metazoa > Chordata > Mammalia > Carnivora > Felidae > Acinonyx > Acinonyx jubatus. Next base: position 84,851,366 of record NC_069382.1, on the reverse strand, counting down.
AAGTAATACCTCAAACCCTACAAGACCCGGCATGATGTGGCTCATCCCTGCATAACCCTTGTCCTATTTCTGAAATCATCTCCAACTACTCTCCCTCCCTTTCACTCCACTTTAGCCACTTGGCCACCTTAGAATTCCTCAAATTCTCTAGCATGTTCATGCTTCAGATCCTTTATACTTCTCAGTTCCCTCATCTGGAATGACTCTTCTTCCCCTATCCCCCCATGTCCTCATGACTAAGTTCCTTGTACATCCTTCAGGTTTTTACTCACTAGACAGCTTCTTAGTAAGGTTGTCTCTGGCCATCCCATCTAAAATGACAACTTCTGGGGTGCCTGGGCGGTGTAGTTGGTTGAGTGTCTGACTCTTGATCTCAGCTCAGGCCATGATCTCACAGTTCATGAATTTGAGCCCCACATTAAGCTCTGTGCTGACAGTGCAGGGCCTCCTTGGGATTCTCTCTCTCTCTCTCTCTCTCTGTCCCTCCCCCGCCCACTCTCTTAAAAATAAACATAAATAAATAAATAAAGTAAAATTACAACTTCCACTCCTAAACACTTACAATCCCTTCACTTTCACTACCTTTCTTTTTAAACACTTGTCAGTATCTAACATATGGTATAGTTTTCTTATGTGTTTTATTATTTGATCATATTCTAGAATACAAGCTGGGAAGGGTACAAATTTATATATATATACATTAACTTATTTATATATAACTATATATTTATATATAACTATATATAATATATATAGTTATATATAAATATATATAGTTATATATACATATAGTTATATATAATATATATATAACTATATATATAACTATATATATATAGGTTATATATAAATATATATAGTTATATATAAATATATATAGTTATATATAAACTATATATATATATATATATATGTATTAACTTCAACATTTAAAACAGTGCCTGGTAGGTTATAGGTGCTTACTTAGTATTTGTTGAACACATGAATGAAAAAATACATGAGTTAATGAATGATTCCTGGCAAATAAACATTGTCTGAACTGGGGTACCTGGGTAACTTCGTCAGTTAAGCATCTGACTCTTGATTTCAGCTCCAGTCATGATCTCATGGTTTGTGAGATCAAGCCCAAATTGGGCTTTGTGCTGACAGCACAGAGCCTACTTGGGATTCTTTCCCTCTCTCTCTCTCTCTCTCTCTCTCTCTCTCTCTGCCCCTACCCTGTGCGTGCTCTCTCTCCCCCTCTCTCAGAATAAATAAATAAACTTATAAAAAACTATAAAAAAGCCATTGTTTGAACTGAAATAAACTGAAATGAAAACCTTGGCACAATCCCCCATGTAATATAGATGGGAGAATGGATATATATATTGTTATATGTAGAGTTCTCCATAGATTATATGTTTTCTTCGATTGTTCATGTGATGCTATATTACACATAGTTCTTTGATATTATATATTATACATTATTTATACATATAAATATTAGCAAGTAAAAATAGAAGCACTGAAGATTTTCCAATTTTATTTAAATGAGTTCAAATCAAAACTCAAGAATCTAGAATCACAAACATTAAAATAAGGTACAGGTCTAGCAAAATTAAAGTGAATGCAGGTAGCTCAATGCTATGATGTAAAACTTAAATTCAGAGATGGAACTCTTTAAGCTGTTTACTGCAATGTCATGTTCTGAACTCAGAGAGCAGGAAACTATTCAGACATGTAAAGCCTCAAATCTCTCAATCCTGAAATCTATCAGTAGATGCCAAAAATCTTCAAGGCACATTAAAGGTTTCTAGAAAAGAAGCCTATTTTAAAACTAAGATTACTGAAACTACAAAAGCACCTATCAGATACTCTATGGCCTTTTTCACTGAGGTGTCACTCAGCATGAGATCAGCCTTGAGCAGAGGCTGCCTCAGAACCAACACTGGCTTCCTCCTGTAAATCATCCCCAGCGGAGGATTCTGACTCAGCTGGAGGACTCTCTTCTTCCAGTTCAGCAGTTTCACCAGAGCGTTCCTTCTCTGTTGTCCCTTTATCATTACTGATGGCAACAGCTTCATCCAAAGCTGCATTCTGAACCTCTGAGGGCATTTCAGTGCTGATTTCTGCCACTGTGCTGGGTGCTGCATTTGTAACCTCTGCCCCAGCTTCAGCACTGACCGTGTCTGTCTCCACCAGAGCGTCCTCCAAATCACCTGGTCGGGCTGAAGCCTCTCTCGTGGCTGCACCTGTAGCATCCGGGGCATCTTCTGCATCTGCCTCCTGTACTTCCACTAAAGACGCTTCAGGGACTTCTGAACTTGCTCTCTCAGCTTCCACACGGTTCTCTTTTTCACCTTTAAGATTTAGCCCATGAAGCAAAGTATTAATTTAAAGAGCACAAGAATACAGTAGAACACTGTGCAGCCATGTTTAAAAATGTGACAAATCTGTATATACTGATAGAAGTGGTCCTTAAGGTAGACTGTTATGTGAAAAAAGCAAGGAAAAGAGCAATGTAGACCATAGGGGACTATTTATCTTAGGACAAAAGGAGGGTAAGATACACCTAGATAGTTTTTATTTGCAAAGACTCTCTCTAGGAGGATACAAAGAAACCGGTACTATTGGTTGCCTCTGGGAACGGATAATGTGGATCTGCTTTTTCATAACCCCTTTTGAATCTGTTAAACTTAAAAAAAATAATTTACATATATTATTTATTTATATACAAAGAACATGAAAATAAACAGCCAACATGTCATGTGAAATAGCATGGGAAAGCAGCCAACTTACTAGTTGATGACTGAGCAATCACTAATCCTCTCTGAACCTCAGTTTTATCACCTGTAAAATGGGGATAACGATAATACCTACCTCACAGAGCTATTGTAAGGTTTGATTAAAATAATGTGCATGAAGAGGGGTTTAAAACCAAAAGTGCTATGGAAATGCTGTATTTTATTATTATTACCATCAGCCTTCTCATGATTATAGTCAATAATGTTTATTGATGATATTCCATTGCTTACTGTTGTCATGACTAAAAGGTTAACATTGGTTCATCAGCAGCTATTATCTCTGTCCCTAAATAGTGATCATAGTAATTGATAATAATGGCATTATAACTGAGATGGAAAAAAGCATTTAAAGCAAGCAGTTTAAGGCAACAAATATACATTAGAGTGAAAATGTAAAGCTTCTGCTCTAGTAGCTCCCATTTTCTCAATCAGACCAACTGAGGGACGTCAGAGACATGACTGACTGTACTAATGTCAAGTGGACTGTAGGCAAAGACACGAGGGTGATCTTAGACAAAACTGAAACAAAAGTTAGTTTCAGGATTTAAAAATAATAATAAGGGAAATGAAAGGTTAAGTTGCTGACAGAGACAGATACTAAAATTATGCCTGCATGAATGGAAGCCTGAGTAGGGGGAAAGTAATATTACCACACAAAGAATTCAAAGCCACTGGTCAGCAGTACAAATGTAAAACGTTTTCATTTATCTAATGCACTCATTCAAAACGTGTAACAATATTCTTTAGGTTTTGGTTGGGCTTTCCCTTTCCGAGTGAACTCCTGCCCAGAGCCATTCTGTCAGGTTAGGAAAGAAGCCACAAGCAAATAGTGTTCATTGCTAGACTAAGATAATGGAAATCAGTGCCTCAGGGGAAAAAAAATAATAAATTCACTTTACCTTGGAGTGGATGTAACTCTGCTCTGGTTTTTTCTTTCAAATTTGTTACATGTTCCGTGTGTTTGGCTTGCTCTGATGTGACTGTCTTGTAAGTCTGAAAGTAAATGTGTGCTGAAGTTTATTTCTTGAGCTCTAAGATTCATCATGCCAAGTTCAAAGGTATATACAATTCAAGTATTTATTTATTTTGAGAGAGAAAGGGAAAAAAACGAGCAGTGAAGGGATGGAGAGAGAGATTGAGTCCCAAGCAGTTTCCGAGCTGTCAACGCAGACCCTGACACAGGGCTCGATCTCACAAACCGTGAGATCATGACCTGAATCAAAATCAAGAGTCAGACAGGGGCACCTGCGTGGCTCAGTCGGTTGGGCGTCCAACTTCAGCTCAGGTCATGATCTCGCGGTTCATGAATTTGAGCCCCGCGTCAGGCTCTGTGCTGACAGCTCAGAGCCTGGAGCCTGCTTCAGGTTCTATGTCTCCCTCTCTATCTGACCCTCCCCGGCTCATGTTCTGTCTGTCTCTCTCTCAGAAATAAATAAACACTAAAAAAAAAAAGAGTCAGACACTTAACCGACTGAGCCACCCAGGTGCCCCCAAAAGTATATACAATTCAAAGATGAGAAACCAATGTCACCATCTACTATTTTGTTTCTCCTTTGGAAACTTTTGTTATTAAGTAGAATACTTTAAACAGGAAAAAAACAAATGCTCTAACAGGAGTCAAAGATAACAGAAAACACACAGTAGATAGAAAGATGAAGACAAAGAGGAAAAAATAAATTATGTTAGAATCAAATATTCTGACAGGCATTTATAAATATTCTCTAGTATTTATTCCAGGGAAACGGAAACTTACGTGCACACAAAAACCTGCACGCAAATGTTCACGGTTGCTTTATCTGTAATAGCCAAAAGTTGTAATCAATCTGGATGCCCTACAACAGTTGAATGGTTAAACAAACTGTGGTACATTCATAGCATGGAACACTACTCAGCAACAAAGAGGAATGAACTGTACATACAAGTGTAACAACTTGGATGAATCTCCAGGTAATTATGCTGAGTGGAAAAAAAAGCCAGTCTCAAAAGGTTATACAGCTTATGATTCCATTCATGTAACATTCTTGAAATGAAAAGTTATAGAAACATGGGGAGCCTGGGTGGCTCAGTCGGTTAAGCGACCGACTTCAGCTCAGGTCATGATCTCTCGGTTTGTGGGTTTGAGCCATGCATCAGGCTCTGTGCTGACAGCTCAGAGCCTGGAGCCTGCTTCAGATTCTGTGTGTGTGTCTCTCTCTCTCTACCTCCCACCCTGCTCATGCTCTGTCTCTCTCTGTCTCTCAGAAGTGAATAAACATAAAAAAATAAAATACAATAAAAAAGAAAAGTTCTAGAAACAGAGAAGAGATTAGTGGTTGCCAGGGACAGGAAGAAGGAATGGGAGGGCAAAAGAAAGTGAGTGCAATTATAAAAGGGCTACACAAGGGATCCTGTATCTTGACAGTGGTGGTGAATATATGAATCTACGCATGTGACAGAACTGCCCAGAAGTAAATACACACACAGATACACGTGCATGTGAAAGTGGTGAAATCTGAATAAGGTCAATGGATATTATCAATGTCCACTTCCTGGTTGTGATATTGAATTATAGCTATGAAAAGATATTGATCACAGGGGGAAATGAGGCAAAGACCATATTATATCTCTTGATATTAGCTCTTATAACTACACGTGAAACGCAATCATCTCCAAATAAAAAGTTTTTAAAAAATCTTCCAAAATGGCATTTTTGTAGACCCGAATGAATATTTCTTAAATAAGCTAGGGTTATTCCTTATAAGCAGCTCTATGACCTGACTATGGGTTATGTGAAAAACAGAATTAGGAACAAAGGTTATCTTAATCATAGATACAACGTGCAGGCTTCCTTTCATTCAAGTAGAGTCATCTCTGACCTGTACTCATATTAGCCAATGAAATTCTAAAGATGAAAATCTCACTAGTTAGATAATATCGTTTATATTATCTCACATTTTAAAAGGTGTAGGTAGTGTTTTATCGCTTAATGGTAGGATTACAGATTTTTTTAGATTTGTATATTTATATATAGTATTCCCAAAATTTTAATAGTCATAAACCAAGCATATTATTAAAAATTGTACTTTGCGGGGCGCCTGGGTAGCTCAGTTGGTTGAGCGCCTGACTTTGGCTCAGGTCATGATCTCACAGTTCGTGGGTTCGAGCCCCACGTCAGGCTCTGTGCCGACAGCTCAGAGCCTGGAGCCTGCTTTGGATTCTGTGTCTCCCTCTCTCTCTGCCCTTCCCCTGCTCATGCTCTGTCTCTCTCTCTCTCTCTCAAAAATAAATAAACATTAAAAATTTTTTCTTTAAAAATTGTACTTTGCAAATTACAGGCCATTTTATAAGATTTTAAAATTAGGCTCTAAAAATGGAAAATCTATGACCTCGAGGGTGAAAATGATACCAAAGCAGCCCTAACAAACCCCTTCGAGTTTGGTGAGTTCAGACTTCATCTGGGTTTGAAACATACAGAGCAAACAGGGCCAGCAGGAATGCCCACCACCATTTCCAAATAAAAGCAGGGAATACTTTCCTGGTAGGGTGGAAGCTCCTGAAAGCTATAATACCACTGTGCTGAGTCAGCACCCTGCGCCCTCAGTTCTCACTACCCTAAAGCTGAGCCTGTGCGGAAGTTCACAGTTTGTCCCTGAAATGACCATCCCAGCAGCAACATCCCAGGGAACATTAGCCTACAATACAAGGTGAGAAAAAAGACTAGTGTAGGCAGAATCAAAGAGACCATGGTATTAGAATGATTCATACTCACGTGTGGCCAAGAGAATCTAGCTTTTCCAAATCTAACACGGTGAAACACAGAGTAGAAGAAAGGCCTATCGGAAGAGGCCTTTGGAAAGCCTCAAATCTAGACTTTCAAAGTTATTTCCAAGTGATATTATATATGAAATATAAGCATTTAAAATATCCCACAAATATCTCAGACCCTGAAAAAACTGAAGTGACCTGGGCCTCTCTCAGATTCCAAGAGGCCCTCGTAATAGAAGATTTTACTTGGAAATAAAAAACCGGCTACGGAGCAACTCTGGATTCAATTCAGATCAATCTAATACAGAATTTGTTTTAGTACAGGACAAAGAAGGGAAGGAGGACTTCAATACAGGTTTTCAAGGGCCTCACATTCTGTATTTCCTCCTGACAATAGCCTAAGGTTCTTGGGAGTTAACTCTTCCAACATTCCAGAATAAAACCACATATTCTTGGGGGGCCTAGGTGGCTCAGTCAGTTAAATGTCCAACTCTTGACTTCGGCTCAGGTCACACGATCTAGCAGTTCATGAGTTTGAGCCCTGCATGGAGCTCTGTCCTGACAGTGTGGAGCCTGCTTGGGAGTCTCTCTGCCCCTCCCCCCACTCATGCTCACACTCTCTCACACTCTCTCTCAAAATAAATAAATAGAGTTAAAAAAAAAAACATTTAAAAGTTATTTAAAAAAGGGGCACCTGGGTGGCTCAGTCAGTTGTGCGTCCGACTTTGGCTCAGGTCATGATCTCCTGGTTCCTGAGTTTGAGCCCCACATGCTGTCAGTCTGTCAGTGTGCAGCTCACTTTGGATCCTCTGTCCCCCTCTCTCTGCACCTCCCCAACTTGCACTGTCCCAAAAATAAATAAATATAAAAACTGTTTTTATTTATTTAAAAAATAAACACAAATTCTTAGAGGTGGAAAGAGAGTTGGAGATCATCACCTTGTCCAACTTCCACTCCCATCGTGAGAGAACAAGGCCAGAGAGGGCTCGCAGGAGCGGCCTGCTTATAACCTTCCAGTGTAAGGCTGCTTTTGCAAAGAAAGATTTGATGGACTGGAGAGGTTCATGTCTGGCACTAATAAACATAGTCATGGGTAGAGTGAGCTCCAGATGAAATTCCGTCTTCCAGCTCCTCACATAATCACATGGCCTAGTCCAATCTCTGTTTCTCCAGTGGCCTACATCCGATGATAGTAGCCCTGGGCAGTGAATTCAACATTAAGCAGTAGAAAGATAGCGGAAGGAAAGGAATCTGGGTATGAGTGAAAGCTGACAGATCAGTGGAGGACAATAATATAAGTGCATGTTTGAAGTTTCCTGGTTTCTCGAGGCTCTCAAAATTCTGAAGATTAGAGGAAGTATTTTGGTTTGGCCGTTTACATAATCCTTCAAACTGTTCCTAGTTATGACTAAAAATCCCTTTATGCATATTTCTGTAGGGTCAAACCAAAACGTAGTGATTGTGTACTCTTAGAATTTCTGAAGAATTTATATTTATTTTACTTTTATTCAAAATGAAGATTAAATTTTGATTTAGAAAATTTATGGCAAAATGATTCATACAGATTTATCTTATTTAAAGCACAATTATTCCATCATTTTAGCTCCAAAGTCACACTATTAAAAGCTTTGTTTCACAGTGGTTCCCTGGGAGGAAAACATTTTTTTTTTCATTTTACATTGTCTATTTTAAATATTTATTTATTTTTTTTTCTTTCATTTATTTATTGAGAGAGATAGCATGCAGCAGCAGAGAAGGGGCACAGAGATTGAGAGATTGAGAGACAGAGAGACAGAGAGAAAGAGAATCCCAAGCAGACTCCACAATGTCAGTGCGGAGCCCAACATGGGCCTGAAGCTCACAGACCATGAGATGGTGACCTGAGCTAAAATCGAGAGTCGGATGCTAACCGACTGAGCCACCCAGGTACCCCTATTTGGAATCTTAAAAAAAATGTATGAATATGGGGTGCTTGGGTGGCTCCGTTGGTTGAATGTCTGACCTCAGCTCAGGTCACGATCTCACAGTGCCTGGGTTCGAGCCCCCAAGTTGGGGTCTGTGCTCACAGCTGATCCTGGAACCTGCTTCAGATTCTGTGTCTCCTTCTCTCTCTGCCCCTCCCCCACTCACACTCCTTCTTTGTCTCACAAAAATAAATAAATGTAAAAAAATGTTAATAAAATGTATGAATAAATATTTTTTAAAAATAATGAAAATGTATAAAGATATATAAAATTAATAAAAACTATGGCGACAGTAAAAAAGATTGGGGGAGGAAAGAATGAATAGGTGAACACAGGGGATGTTTAGGGCAGTGAAACTACTCTGTATGATACCATTAATGGTGGATATATATCATGATACATTTGTCCAAGCTCAAAGAATGTACAATACCAAGAGTGAACCCTAATGTACACAAAACACTTTAGTTAATAGTAATGTTTTGATATTGACTCAGCAGTTGTAACGAATGTACCACACTAATGTGAGATTGTTGATGGGAGGAGGGCTGGGCGGAGGTATGAGAACTCTGTACTTTCTGTTCATTTTCCTGTGAACCTAAAATGCTCTAAAAAATAGTCTATTTGTTTTAAGTTAATCTTTCAAAATAGTTCTTGTTAAAGGGTAACAGTAGTACCTACCTTATAGAATCACTAATTACTAAATGGGCCTTGAGTCTGTCATATGATAAACACTCAAATATCATTTCTTATTATTAGTATTTATAAATTTTTTAATGTTTATTTTTGACAGAGAGAGAGAGACATGGAATGTGAGTGGGGGAGGGTCAGAGAGAGAGGGAGACACAGAATCTGAAGGAAGCTCCAGGCTCTGAGTTGTCAGCACAGAGTGTGATGTGGGGCTCGAACTCACAAACTGTGCGATCATGACCTGAGCCAAAGTCGGACACCTAACCTACTGAGCCACCCAGGCGCCCCTTATTAGTATTTATAACATCATTTTTACAGAAAGTCACCTATACTTGGCAGTATTAAGAAATGGTGATTTCATACTTAAAAAAATCTTCATAATCTTATATATTTAATTAATCCCGTGCCCTGACCTTGACAATGCTTTGAGTTTTACCACAGGTTGTAAAATATATGAATTCCTGAATATTTTGTTTATTTAAACACTTACATAATATCCACCAGCACTGACTGTGACACCTACAACCAGATAATAGATCATATTTGATCCAGATGATCCAGGCAACTTGTTAGACGACATCAAGCGAAGAGATGCTAGGAAAACAAGTTTAAACACAGTTAGCTCCACCAGTTACGCAAAACTATTTAAAATAATTATATCTTAAAAAAATTTTTCCCCTTCAGTGAACTTAGAATCTACTGACATCAAGTGATTTTAGCTTAAGGGAATACAGTATTACAAGGTAGGGTAGTAATTCCATTTGACATTTTCCCAATCTAATTTGATTAAGTACTTATGAAACCTGTCAGCTTTATGCTCAGCATCATGCTTTTCTTGGAAGGAGTGCAGGCGTGGGTAAGGTGAAGTGACAAAAGCACTGACCGATTTTAACAAACAAGATGCAAAAGAAATTCATTTGCTGTATGTACTCCACCACAGGATTCATTGGAAAAGATCATTCTTCCAAAAAAACGAATTAAATATATTTGTACTTAAAATTTACATGCTAAGTAAAACATGTTGAAATCCAACACATTTCTATAAATCTGTAATACAAATGTATAGGTAGGAAAAAAAATCTTAACTTTTCCAACGTAAAGCCTTTAAAGATGGGCAGATATAAGCTTTTTAAGACAAATGTTGCAAAAAGGTCATGTTTGAAATGAAACTACAATTCTGTACAAACTAATAGAAATAGATAAAGTTCCTGTATTATTATGTTTAAAAATACTTACTCTGTAGTGCTAAAACTTGTATATGCCATATGCTCTGGAATTAAAATGTTTATAATAGACTCAAAGCTAGAAAGAGCTTAAAGTTCATATAGCTCAAATTCCTTAAAGATAAAAAAGTAGAGACATGTATTCATTCAACAAATACAGCTGAGCACCTCCTATGTCTTTGGCATTGTTAGCGTCGTTAAGGACATAACTGTGAACAAGATCTACAAGGTCCCTAGCCTCAAGTAGCTCACAGTGTACACGGAGGGAACAAATGTACAGACAAATGATTGCGATGCAATATGACAACTGCTAGAACAGATGTAAGTAGAAGTTGCAACCACAGCATGAAAACTCAGTGAAAAACCTCAGCTAGGTGGCTCAAGGTAGCTGTCACAGTTGAAAAGAGATGACCTGGACTTTGAAGGAAAGTAGAGGAGATGGTCAGATAAATAAGGGAAGAGAAAACTGCACTGGAGGCAGAAGGCATGGCACGGCGTGCAAAAGCAGGAGAGTTGTATGACTGGGAAAGTGCAAAGTAACTGGAAGTGGCCTGGCATAGAGTATGAGGACTAGTAAGAAGTTTTGATTTGCAGAGGGCAAGTCTTAAGACATTTGCACTGATTATCAACTTTTGTAGTAGCAGTATTGGAAAGATTTTGTATGTGTATTTTTAGTTTAGATATAAATGACCTTCTCCTGGAAAAAATATTTTTTCCACAAAAATGTACCCAAGGAGGTTATCATAAGAGGTTATGGCTTTGACTTGTAGTGGGGCTTTTGTTGGTTTAAACATACATCTGTTATTAAGCAGGGAATATGTAGCTTCCATAGTTGACAACCAGACAGACGACATATTAAGAAGATTAGGGACGCCTGGTTGGTTCAGTTGGAAGAGCATGCAACTCTTGATCTCCGGGTGGTGAATCTGAGTTCAAGCCCCGCATCAGGCTCCGTGCTGATGGTGTGGAGCCTGCTTGGGATTCTGTCTCTCCTCTTTGCCCCTCACCTGCTTGCTCTCTCTCTCTCTCAAAATAAATTTAAAAAATAATAAAAGAGCAATGAAATATGAAATAAATGTTTAATAAAGATTAAATTTGAGCATATCCATACAATGTGAAAGACATTAGAAGTTTTGCAGAAGAATATTTACTTACATGAGAAAATATTTACAATATATGAAATGAAAAGTTATAACAGAATAATCTATACAGTTCGTATATATCTCAGTTCCTAGAAGCAATGTGGGTAAGAAAAAAAAAAAATGTAAGAGGAAGAAAAGTCTGGAGCATTATATATACTAAAACTTAAATGGTGGTATTCACTGAGTGGTTGGATTACAGATGACTTCTCTTTTGCCTTTCTGTGTTCCTTCCAATGATCTTTTACAAACCCAAATTATTTATTCATTAAGAGTTACATGTTTTAAAAGCAAAAGCCAGACAACAAAATTTGATGAGGCACGCTAAAATTTGACCCTTCGATAAAACTGAAAGTTTTATGTTTCAACAAAACAGAAAGTACCAATAAAAGGTTAATGTCCATGACTAAAGCCAAATTTCCAGTCAATAATATTTCTTAAAATACATAAACAAATCAGTGCTACACAAAAAGGAATGAGATGAAAATTAGAATAAGATCAGTGCTGCTACAACCAGTATTGCTAACTGCCGATTTAGAATTTTTAACCTACTTTTTCCCTTACCCCAAGTTGAGGCGGAAATTATTTGAAACGCGCAGCTAACAAAAGAGGTGCGTATGTTTGTGCCTGATGACGGTGGTGGGTGCGGGAGATAACGCAGAAGAAGGCCACGGTCAGGGGACTCCTCTCTCTCCCCACCCCACCCCACCCCACCCCACCTCCCGGTCACAACGGCCTCCTTATCTTCAGAAGCTTAAAATTAATGGATTCTATTTCGTCAGTGACAAAAAATTGCTGTATTTCGGTATAAAGATCAAGGAAAACGAGGATGCCTTATTTCTGTGACTTGTGATGCAGCTTCTTCCCACCAGTATTTTAAGAGAAAAATAAAGCTAGCTGGACAGACCTTCCTCCCTTCCCACGACCACCATCACCACCTCGGGCCTAACCAGGGGAGGGAGGGGAATCGGCCCATGGAATTTTCCGCAGGAGTGTTTCTCTCTTTCTCGGGCACCAATGCGCGCTCTGGGCTAAAACTACCTGACAAGCCTCAGGAAGTGAGGCGAAGTGCAGGGGGAAGTAAGAACTTCCCGAGAGGTTATCTAAAAGCCGCCGGGCTATGCGGGACGGGAAGGAGACGGGAGACGGAGGAGGTGCGGGAAGAGCGGCGGGCGCTGAGCTGCGCCGGAGCGCAAAGCCGGGCCGGGGGCCGCGGGCTGCAGGAGGGAAAACACGCATGCTCACACTCAGTAAGCACCTACAACGTTCCAGGCACTAGAATAGGCGCTCTCGTGTAAGTCAAGTTTTAGTTAAGAAGCTTCCAGCTCACGCCTAAACGTCCCCTTTAGGAAATTTCTGAAGACGCTCCCTCTTCCCCAGCGTCCCCAGATCTAAAGGTGACGGACACTGCAGCGACAGAGCCGAGCAGCTGGATAGCTCCAGGTGTCCGTGCCGTCCCGAAGGAAAGCGCTTCGAAGGCTCTCGGGGTTCAGGCTGCCGAGCCCCGGACAAGCCGTTAGTTTACTTACTCAGGAGCATTTACCCAACATTTACTGCGCCCGCACTCCCCAACCCCCGCCCCGCCCCGCCCTGCGGGGCTCGCAGATGAGCGTCCATCTACCCAACCGTTCCTCCGCTTCCTCACGTAGGTGGAGAGCGCACTGGTCCCTATTCTAACAAAAAGAGCAAGCTACGCGTACGTCAGCCAGGCACTTCTCGAAGCGCTTTTAACCACACGCTAACTCATTAAAACTCACAACCATTATTGTCCCCATTTTAGAGATGAGGAAAGTGAGATTAAATCACTTGCCCAAGATCAAGATTTCGAACCCAGGAAGCCTACTCCGCATTCAGAAGCCGCTCTGGGAAGGCCCCCTACTCCCAAAGTCTTCAAGAGCTTAGGGGCGTCTTCCCCGCGCCTTTCCTCAATTCCTCCCCCCTTTCCTCAACCCCTGGCTTCTGCAGCTCGAGCCTCTTTGGGCCCACTGGGTGCCGGCGGGTACGCGGGCGCCTCAAAACCCGCGCGGGAGGCGCCTGTCCTCTGCAGGCTTGGACGCCCGGGCCGGCGCGGCACTCACCGTCCTTCCGGAGCGGCGCGGGGCCGGGGGGCGCCCTCAGAGGCAGCGCCAGGGTCTTGGAGACCGCCCTGCGGAGATACATCGCGCCCACTGCCCGCCGCGCTGCAGACTCTGCACCCTTAGCGCGCGGTGCCAGGCGCGGGAGCCCCGGCGAGCCCCGCCCCGGGGAGGAGCGCAGACCCCCTCCCAGCGCCTCCGCGCGGGCCCGGGGAGCTGGGGAGCGGCTGTTCTGGCGCTTCTTCCTCCCCCAACCCTATCTCCAGACTGTTGCTTTCTCCCGGGTCTCGGAAGCTAGCTGGTCGCGCCTTCTTAGACAAGGGATCGGAAACCGGGAAGTCACCATCACCTGCCTGCCCCGTATTGTTCCAATGAGTGGAACTCCACAGAACAGGCTGGAAATGTTTAGGGATTCGCGTCGTAAGATGGATCTGGTTTATCATGCGGGGTGATATCTGACCCCATTTTAAGTCACACAGTCCGTTAGCTTTCCCCAGGAGTGGAAAGGCTAGCGGGAAGTTTCCTGGAGACGGAGCGAGGAGTAGCCTCAGCCTTCCATCAGTGCAGTGGGTGATGTTCAGAATCCCAAGAAAATTCCCAGGCAATAGCTGAATCTCCAGGCAACTCACTGTTACAGAGACCTTAAATACAAAGTCCAAAAATGCTGTATATTCCTCTCTTGGATGTGAAATTGGTATTTCCATATGAACCAAAAACGCTGAACTATTAGTTTCTTGCCCCAGATTTCAATTTCTTGCCTCATTGTGGCTACAAGAATTTGTCATGATTTGAATATGGAAACCAGTAATTTATGCTTATAGAATTTTCTAAATGATTAATTTTGTGAAGACATGTTTCCTACTATGATAATCCCTCATTGGATCACTGGGTGGCTCAGTCGGTTAAGCATTCGTTCGGCTCTTGATTTCAGCTCAGGTCAGGATCTCAAGATTTATGAAATCCAGCCCCACAATGGCCTCCTTGCTGACAGCACAGAACCTGCTTGGGATTCTCTCTCTCCCTATCCCTCTGCTCCTCCCTTGCTCTTGCTCGCTCTCTCTTAAAAATAAATAAATAAACATTTAAAAAAGATATTTATAATGTTCCCTAATATATGTTTGGCACTTGATAGTTTATAAAGCACTTGCACATATATTATCTCCTTTAATTCTCATTTCAACCCTCTGGGGAAGATGGTAATTACTACCTTTAGCAAATGGCTTGGTGGTAGGGAGGAATGTCCAGGGACTGATGGTCATGGATTAAAAAATAAAGGACATGACCTTAGTTCTAGTTTCAAGTTCTTTTGCATGTTACAGGCACATTTGCTCATTTGCTATTTGAATAAACACTCCTCAGAGACTCTACTTCTGCACCCAACTCTAGTAATATTTAACATACTCTCACTTGAAGAATACAAAGTCAGAACTGGGTTTTTGATACTCAGAGCAGCTAGCTATCCCTAG